>NC_056733.1:1736521701-1736824201 GCF_019279795.1 Protopterus annectens | reverse complement strand
GTCAGGTAGGCATAGCCCTTTCAACTTTCCAAAGTGGGGACCATGCTTGTTTGCTGTGGACACCGTTGTATAAGTCAAAAGGTTGGTGTACTTCTTGTATCTGATGCTAGGGGTGTAGCCAGTGATTTGAATGTTGTACTCAGACCTGAATGTTGCCACTTTCAGTACACAAACTGGTAATGAGCGACCAGGAAGTTCCACGGTCGGGGTAAACCACAGCTAATGCATGTTACTTCCTTGCATAAAAATGTCCACTGTTGGTACATACACCAATAAATCCACGCTGAAGAGCGTGTAAATTATTGGATTGTTATTTGCTGCACTGACGTTGTGTTGTTCGTATCTGTCTTTGAACCTGTTTTTATAGAATAAACATCCATTATTGCTGTAGAAATTTGAAGAAACCTCTTCAGCGTGGATTTATTGGTGTATGTACCAACAGTGGACATTTTTATGCAAGGAAGTAACGTGCATTAGCTGTGGTTTACCCCGACCGTGGAACTTCCTGGTCGCTCATTACCAGTTTGTGTTTTATTTTGGTCTTGCACTTTCAGTACACAGTTGTCAGTGTAGAATTGTACTCACCCCTACAAATGTTAACAGTATGTAGTTTCTTTTCTACTTATACAGTTAGCTGCCATACATACATAGTTATTGAGATGTTTTCATTTGGCACATGAACTGTTTGTGAACTGCTATACTGTGGATAATATTGTACTCACTTCTGCACAGTTTGTGTTTTTTTTTTGTTGACATTAGCACAGGATGCTCATGAAAACTGGACAATTCCAGTACTGAGTATGCCTACCTACATCCTTGCTGGACCTTGAACACACATGTATTTTGTACATTTGGGTGGGGATTGTCCTGCTATGATACTGTTTGGGGGTTGTAAAGCGCTGCTGCAACATTATTTACTGCTAAAATGGCTGGTTCTGTTATCACAGTCATGTAATGCAATTCCACAACAACTGCTGGTAAAGATCCACAGAACAGGTTTTGTGTTATGGCATTCCTATCTTACCTTTACATTCACTCATTCTGATGGATGATATATATATTTCAGCAACAACCTGCTGCATATCTACTGTGGCTTAGTGGTACTTCATGCAGTCTAGTGTGTCTGGGGCTCAAGACTGACATTGGTGTTTTATTTTGCTGCTGAGCAGAACAAGGGCCCTAACATGCAGGGTGACTAAGGCACTTTTCAGCAGTTGTAAGCGGGTTTGCGCAGGTTTGCATAAAGCTTAGCAATACTTAGCTAAGCGCACACAAGTGCACACTTGTGCAAACCCACTAACTACTGCTTAAAAGTGCTTACTCCCGCTAACCGCTGTGCTCATTTCTTTGAAAGAAAAGAAAATGGGGAGATAGGAAAGTAGTGAAAAAGGGGCATAAAGAGGGAAAGACAGAAGGGAAAACAGCCCAGAATGTGCAGGATGGGTCTAGGGAAGGTCCATAGCTGCCCATTTCTTTAACAGCAACAGCTGTGCATATACTAGTAATTTGGAGGGAAATTTGAAGCCTTCCACCCCTGAGAGAGGGGTGTGGACAACAAAGTATGTTGTACTGGCAATTAGATTTCAGTTTATGTGTCCAGCGGACATGTATGCAAAATAGGCAGCTATGTATGGGGCGTAATTTTTTTGTGGAAGCAGATTGCCCATTTTTTTTTTCAGGTGAGAGTGGAATGTGGGGTAGGGGAAGTAAGTATATTCTGGGAGGTAGGTTGGGGAGGTAAACAGACAAGACAAACAAGATGCATACAGGGGGGAATATGACACATGGGGTGGGTGAACACCATTGATGGGGAAGGATATTTGGAAATTGCAAGCCCATGAGCCCACAGATGGCAACAGTGGAACTGAGATCCCCACCCATGGGCAGTCACCAGTACACCTTCACAGCCCGGAGGGTGGCTGTGCTGGGGGCAGCATAGAAGGGGCAGGCTCACCCGTGAGTCATGCCACTCTTGCCTCGAGCTGGCGTAGAGGATCAACAACTGAACGCTCGATCTCCCTACGCACCACAGCCCGGACCATTCGGAGGGTGATAGGTGGCCCTCCCCCGGCCACGCTTGCAGGGGGGGACGAGCCCCATCCCCTGCAGTGCTTCCACCTGAAGGTGGCACAGGACCAATGGAGGAGGAGGTCCCGGGCTGGGCACCAGACCTGATGGTGCCAGGTGCTATTGCCAGCTGAGGTGGGATAGGTGAGTCCGCTGGGAGCGGCCTTCCCATACATTCTATGTTTAGGAGGATTTAATGACAATATGGGTTAGTAATAGCCACCAGCATTCCAATTTAGTTGTAACAGCATACAGTAGTATTCCCATTAACCCAACACACCAGAGTTCCAACAGTTGAACAGCAAGTATAACACATGCATATATAGAACAACAGTGGACATTCCAACAGCATGCAGTATTGATTGGTGGCAACAAGCCACCAAGCTTGTGGTATGTGAACAGGGCACATGCATCAAAGTAAATGCAGATATTTATAAACCAATAGGACATGTGTCCCAACAAATGTTATGAGATTAGACATACCCATTGAAGTGTGGAATTGCATTGTTTATGCACATACAGTAGGGTATAAAAAGATACCTCCATTAACAACTTATATATACTTATAGTTTACACTACATTCCTATTGATTGCAGTTATATATCCCCTACATGTATTATTACACTAGGCAATGTCTGTTAAATTGTGAAATGGGTTTTGCTAGTTCTTGATATACCTGACCTGTATCTGACATACAAACTGTCCTGGATGCAGATGTTACTGCTACATATTTATATATTTCATTTATATTTATATATCTACATATCTGTATGTGTTCAGGTGACACTATCTGGTATATGTTAACAGCCCTCTACATTTCTAGCAGCCCACTGACATTTCTGGGGAACACAATAACAAGCTACTCATGCGCCAGATTAACCTGTACATGCCGGCCATGAACCGACAGTTGAGGACTGCATATATGCTTAACAGCTACTGGCACTCCCTTCATCCACTTTATATGGGCCTACCCATGTGTGGGTTGACTGCGCTTAATACAACAGTACTATTTCTATAATGCAAGCATACAACAACATATTGAAGAAAGTGACACGGACACACTCCAGGAATTATACCTTTATTAATTACATTACACACTTTTCTAGTGGCTCTTTCATTTATTTGATATATCAGTGCATGCAGAGGTCTTTTATTCAAGACATATTATACCTTTATTAATGGATTACAGCACCATTTCACTCTGTCTCACTTATTTTATATAACAGTACATGCAGATAAGTTATTCAACACTTATTATACCTTTATTAATGGGTTACAGCACTCTTTTTCAGGCTCTCTCATTTCTTTTATATGACAACACATGCAGAATAATTAATAACTTGCCTGGTGGCGCAGCCTATCTGCATAGGCTTGCTGATTCGCAGTGCAGACACCTGCAGCTGTGAAGTAAATGAAGGGATATTGAGACATACCTATCCATAATATAGACTACAATAGCAATTCTTACATACTTCATTCTATGGCTACATACTCAGTAGTGGGGCATTTTCTATTTCATGGGCCTCCTGTATCCACTGGTTCAGTTGGTCCTCCTTGTGTCTCTTCAGGTCTGAGTAGTGGTGTCTGACTTGCTCACCAGTCTGAGGGATGCCCGTGGCACTGGTGAGATCATGTGCTAGATGGTTCCAGGCTTCTGCTTTGTACTCAGTGCCCTGAAACTGGCCCTGCAGGAGACTCGCATCATGATGATAGACGACGAGCCAAACCATTACTTTTGACTCCTCAATGACCCACCGTTGCGCTCGACAATGAGACCCCTCTCCAACACCAGCCATACTGTCTGCAGATGGGAGCTACAACCAGTTATGGCAATTATTCCCACCTATGGAGCTTAAATACGCCTCACTTCCCGCACTTATTTGTGATTGGCCAGTTTTGAAAAATCTCAGCTAAAAGCAAACCTGCTTAGCAATGGGTAAACTTCCATTGATATATATGAGTGTGTTGGAAATGCATCCATATGTAAAGCTGTCATGGCTTAGTGATTTAGTACTGTGATTATGGTGTACAGTATCCTGGGTTCGAGGCCTGTCATTGCTTTTTATTTTACTACTGGCCAGACCAGCTAGGAGGTGTGGCTATGTTTAACCGACTTTGCTGAACTTTGCCCAACATTGCTCGATGTTGCTCTATGTTGCTCTACATTGCCCGACATTGCGCTACTTGGCGCAATGTGCAGCTCCGCACAAAGCCATTGTGCTAGTTGAAGCAGTGCTAAGCTATGAGCACTTATACTTAACTGTGCTTAATACTAGTAAAGTTTCCTAGCAGTGCATCACATTACTTAAGATACATTACTTATGCATTTATCAGTATGCATGACCATTCCACCTTATTCTACACACACACATATATATATATATATATATATATATATATATATATATATATATATATATATATATATATAAAATATTGTTCACTACCACATAGGCCATTTCAATGCATTTTACTAAAATTTAAAAGGTAAATGTCAGGAATTCTTTTTATGCACAGATTTCCTACAGAAAATGGGTAGGTGAATGGTGGGACTCGAACTGGGAATACCTCCTCTTTGCGCGAGGGCTCTACCACTACACTATTGCTATTTGGCTTAAGTTGCATATAAGTAGTTTATTATCCTCTTCGATGTCTACACTGCTAACTGTAGCTAAGCAATGGGCAAACCCGTGTATACATGCGCAAATATGGGCAGCTATATTGGGAATAATAAAAAAAAGGAAAGCTTTACATTTTAAACTTGTACAGGGATTTAGAATGTGGGGGAGTGTAGTGTTGGGTATGTAGACATTTGAGCAGACTCGCTCATTTCAGTTGACATTTGCAGTTTAGGCACTTGCAGGGGCATGGATATTTGGACTGCTCAGCAGTCTTACACACCCCCTGCACTCGTGCACACTCCGTGTTAGCCTTAGAGTTGAGTCAGTGCGCCCTCATGAATATGCATGACATGCTGACGTCATACTCTTAAACTGCAGTTTCCGAGTAAGACTTAGTTAGTCTTACACGGAGGATTAGTAAATCCCGGCCATTGATATATTATTACTTAAAATAATATATTTCCAAGCTATTGCACTTGACTTGTCTATTTTAATTGTATTCATGCTGCAGGTTTTGCAGTTATGTTCAAAATAAAACTAAAATTAATAAAACAAAAAGCTGCTGATGTTGCCAATAACTAGTCCCCAAAATGGTTAGATGCAGAATTTATTGAAAGAAACACATAAAATACATAAAGGATAAGCGCTTTCATCACAATGACTTCATCAGAACAAAAAAACATTGTAAAAGTTTCCATTTTATACAATTGTTGAATCAGGTGACCCTAACAATTGAGTTTTAAAAGAGCAGTCATAAAAATTTATGTATTAGGAACTGAAAAATTAAAAAAATTAGAAAAGCTGTGGGATGTGAACATGTAGAATACACAAATACAAGTTAATATTCTAACTACTTTAAAGTTGTGAGGTATACAGTTGAATAATAAAAAACTAAGGGGAAACCTTATAACTTTTATACAGTTGACTGGTATAAAATATAGGAAAGCTTAGGATTATTTTGTTTCATAATTTACAAGCCCTGAACCCTAATTCAGGTTTGATGCTGATAGCATCATTTAGAGTTTCAGCAGCATTTAACCTTAATTGCCATTTAGTTTCTGCCCTCAATAGTTTGTTTTTCCAATCCCCTCCTCTAAAATCCACCTGTACAACTTCCAGTATACCAAACTTGAAACTGTGAAGTGGATTCTCTTGGATATGTTTAAATAGTGCATTTTTTCATCCTTCCTTTTAATACTGTAGCAATGTTCATATATCCTACGGTTTAATTTTCTTTCTGTCTTGCCAATGTAGTAACAAGAACAAACATTGCAACTAGCAAGATAAACAACACCTGAAGTGACACATGAACCATATACAAAATTGACTTGAATGTCATAAGGGCCTAGGGTAATCATGGGGTTTTCATTAATGTAATCACAATAATCACAACAACCACATTTATGAGTACATTTCTTCCTGTTGTTCACATTGGGTTTGTTTTCCAAAATATTTTTCAAATTACTACCTACCCTATAAGTAAAAAGGGGTTCTGGGCCTATTGCTTTGAAAAGGTCACTATTTCCCTTCAACATTGCCCAGTTATTTTGTATAATCTTTTTTTACCTCGTTTGCTGTTTCACCATATGTAATGACCATAGCTTGGGAAAAAACTTTTTGATCACTTGGATGGACAATTGCTGTTTCAACCCCAGCCCCTAACAATGGTTTATATCTAAACAAATGGATCCCAGTAGTCAACAAAATAAACAAATTCACCAACAAGTTAGCGAAAACCACCAGGAGTCAGGAAACTATGCTGGAACAGCGTAGATTTATTGATAAAAACAACAAAGGTTAAGCGCTTTCCACAGTGTAAAACTGTCTTCATCAGAACAAATCATACTAAAACTCATCCTCTTATATACAAACCTCCCACAAAGAAAACCCGCCCTTTACATCAATTAATCAATTATATCATTACATTCAAGCTCTGAAAAACACAAACTTGAACTACAACAAACCTTCAGTAAAACATAAAACCTTACATATTACAAAATTTATGAATCAAAATAATACTAAATAAATACTTGTATCTGATATTATTTACAGCATCTACAAGAATGAAAAACATTCATATGTAACACAATAAATATAATATAAAAAAATATTATATAAATGTAATATTTTGTCCTGACTATCTGATATTCCTACACTAAAAATATAAGTAATGTGAAGATTGCGGACATGTGGTGTACTAAGATTGAATATAAATATATATATATCTCCTTGATGCAAATACTATGTATAATATTTGAAATATTTAAATTTTTTTAATTTTTAATTTTTAAACCTTGACAAGGGGTTTAGTAGGGATCACTTCATTGAGGCCCGGGGGAGTGGCTGCATCCAACTTAATCTGCCACCTGATCTCCCTTTCTCCCACTACTGCCTTAACATTACCCCCTCGTGGGTTGGGGGTGATCACATCCAAAATGGCAAATTTGAACACCTTACATTGTGGGTTGTTAATAAGGTGCCTCGACAAAGCGTTATTGACATCACACTTCCTCATACAATATGTGTGGTCATATATTCTGTTCTTTAAACAACGGTCTGTCTTACCCACATAATAACTCATACAAGTTTGGCAAACGCCCAAATAAACTATATGTTTAGTCAGACAGTTACCATTAGAAAACCAGACCTTACTTCTCAAACAGTTCTTTAGTGTAATATTAGGTACATCCAATATGTATCTGCAAAAATTGCATTGACCAAATTTTTTTGTACCTGTTTTCTGTACTTTAGTGGTCTGTTGATATTTGGATTTGATTTCAATAATCCTTTTTAAATTGTTACCAGTTTTGTAGACGAAGTGTGGCCTGTCAGTTACCTTGTCTCTTATTGACTGGTCACTAGTCAAAATGTTCCAATTAGAGGTGATGATATTTTTCACTTTACTAGAGTGTCTGCCATATTTGATTATACAAGCCTTAGAATGATCTTTCTCCACAACTGGTATATCCTTTAAGTTAATATTGTCTTTGCCTTTCTGAAAACTATTAGTACCCACCCCTAATAGTGGTTTATATTTACGGCCCCATTCATTACTAACATAACCAATGATATCATTAATCATTTTTGGGGGTATCCCTTGTCTGCAAATAAATGCCCAATATACTCCATCTCCCGGAGCATGTAGTCCCTTTCAGTTGTCATTCGAGCAGCCCGAATGCACTGCCCCTTAATGATACCCCTCTTGGTACTATATGTGTGGGCACTACTAAAATGCAAATATCCATTGCTGAACGTATCCTTTCTGTAGATACGGGACTGGAACTCATCGCCCTTGCTGTATATAAAAACATCAAGATAGTTGATACCAGTGCGATTATATTGATGGGTGAACTTTAAATAATCAGTAGTACTGTTGATGTATTTCATGAAATCCAAAAAATCCTGTTCATCACCCCCCCCATAAGATAAAAATATCGTCCAGGTATCTAACATATCTCTTGATTTGTACCATCCATTTAGACTGTAATATGAATTCCGTTTCCCAGTCCAACAAGACTAAGTTTGCGTATATAGGGGCACAAGCGGTGCCCATAGCTACGCCTGTTCTCTGTCTGTAGTGCTCACCCTCAAAGTAAATGTAATTATGATCCAAAACAATGTCCATGAACTCCATCAACAGGGTAAGATCATCCTGTCCCAGACCACTGACACTACGAATACTATTGTTGAATCTGTTTAGACCGTCCTCCTTGGGAATACATGAAAAAAGATCCTGAACGTCAATTGTGACGTAAATGCTGTCAGAGCTCCACAGTTCCTTTTTAAATATACCTAGGAACTCCCAGGAATCTTTCATGATGTGGTCTACAGTATTGTAAATATGTTTCAATTTGTGATGGATCACCTGACCAAAGGGGAAGGCTTTGCTTGCACTACCAGAAATAATAGGACGGAATGGAGGGTCGTTGATATTTTTGTGGACCTTGGGGATGCCCGTAATGGTAGCAAGAACGGGGAACTCAACTTTTAAAAATCTGTATAGTTCCTCACTAATTCTATTTTCTACAATGAATTCCTCCAAGTAGGAATCAATGCGACCATGAGCTATATTGACTTCATTTAAGGATGAGGGTGTGTATTGTGTAGAATTATTCAATAGCTCAAAAATCTTGCTAATGTATTTCTCTTGATCATAAAACACAATACCCCCTCCCTTGTCAGCAGACATGATTCTAATATTGTTGTCACACAAAGGTTGAATCACATCCATTATATCACACCTAACCCGTTTCTCATCTCTTGAGTGCTTGTATTTATTGTATAAAGTATACACCTGTGTATTTACCACATTCTCAAAGGATGTTAGTGTATTGCACATAGGGGGAGTAAAAGTGCTCCTTTTCTTAAGGTCACCTGATTGTGGAACACTAATAACATTTTGATTCTTAAAAAATATTCCTAGATTCAATTTTCTCAAAAATAGTTTAAATTCCACAAGTGTGTCGGTCAAATCCAACTTGGAATCTGGTATGAACTTCATACCTTTTGAAAATATTGTAAAAAACTCAGGTACGACCGGGTGGGCACTGTAATTATAAATTTTTAACTCACCACTACTATGTACTATCCCACCATTGTTGAAATGTACATGTTGTTCCTCACAAGTAATAGTAGTGTCCATATTATCAGTGGTAGGGAGGTTGGGGCATGGAGTGTCCGATATTAGTTGTATCTGTAATTTCTCCAGACATTCCGCCCTTTCCCCTTTTGCTCTACTGTTCTCCAATGCTCTCTTCCTTCCTCTAAAAACATTCCTCGTCATTTGGATACACATAACTGTCATTACGAATATTGGAATATTTTCTATGCTCTTTCCCTACTGTGTGTTTTCTATCATTATTAAATTTCCATCTATATGCAATTCCTTTCTCATACTGTACAATGTCCCTCTGTAACTTCTTACATTTTCTCTCATACGTTTTCTTATACATACTCTCAGCATAATCATACTGTTTGAAGTATAACTTTTCCCATTGTGAAAACAGCATGTCATTGTGTATGAGTTTGTCAGTTTTTTCTATTTCGTTTAACAATGTACTTATTTTGAAATCATTACATTCAATAATAAATAGCATAAACTTTTTTCCAAATTCGTTGAACATGTCATTGCAATATTTAATATTTTTAGCATTCATATCTACTCCCATAGGTTCCTTAAAAAAGCATAAGCCCATGGGTATTACACCACTGTCCAAACACTTACGTAAATACAAATTTTCTACTTGGATATTCTTAACCTTGGTTAAATTGTCACCAAATGAGTAGATAAGTTTCTTTAAAGAAGGGAAGTCTCCTCCTCCTCTTTCGTACTGGTTGGTGTGACCAACCCTAGAAATGTCTTGAAAATCTAACGGCATATTCATAAATTTGTCCAAATTATATACATATCCTTTAACAGCGTCTCCCTGTGAGGAAGAGCCTGAAACAGTACCTTTGTTCTGTACACTTGGAACCAGTTATTTTGTATAATCTTTTTTACCTCGTTTGCTGTTTCACCATATGTAATGACCATAGCTTGGGAAAAAACTTTTTGATCACTTGGATGGACAATTGCTGTTTCAACCCCAGCCCCTAACAATGGTTTATATCTACCATTCCAATCTTTCATCACCTGGTCCCTAATATTCTCAATAAAATCTGATGGATATCCTTGATGCAAAAACATATCCATAACAATTTTAGTTTCTTGCTCTGCCAGGGTCCTGTTAGAACACATCCTAATGACCCTGACCATTTGCCCCTTGACTATATTCCTCTTGATATGAGGGAGGTGGTTGCTGGAAAATTCTAGATAATCATTGGAAAAAGTGGATTTTCTGTGGACCTTGGATTGGAATGAGTGATTGGTGGCATCCTTAAATATTTTTACATCAAGAAAATTGATCTCTTTACAATTATCATTTCCAGTAAATTTAAAATAATCACATATGTTGTTCATGTAATAAAGAAATGGTTCAAAAAGGTATCCTTTTTCCACAAAATAAAAAATCATCGGGGAACCTTAAGTATAAGTGCCATTCATTTTTATAACTAGAAGTAAAAATAAACCGGTTCTCCCACCCATATAAAACTAAATTGGCAAAAATGGGGGCACAACTGTTGCCCATGGCTACTCCCTGAACCTGTTTGTAAAATTCCCCCTGAAAAGTAAAAAAATATTTTTCAACACAAGTTCCATTAATTCTGTAATAAAATTAAACAACCACTCAGATTTGTTCTACTGACTAAAACTTTGTTGAAAAGTTGTAATCCTACCTCGTGGGGAATAGAGGTGAAAAAATCCACTACATCAATAGTAGAAAAATGCATGTCCTCGTTAAAAAATTCATTCTTAACTCTCCTTAAGAAGTCCCAGGAATCAATAAGTACATATTCTAATGGAGCCAAAGCATTTTTAACCATTCGATCAATAAAGACCCCTAGTGAATAGGTAATACTGTTGTGCCCTGAGATGATAAGTCTGTATGGTGGATCTTTTAAGTTTTTATGGGTTTTAGGGATACCAAAGCAAATAGGTATGACCGGATACTCCACATGCAGGAAGTTAAAAACCTCTTCATTTATAACACCTTGCAATAGGGAGTCCTCCAAAAAAAATGTTATCTGTCGGTAACTTATGTGAATTTCATTCCTAGAGACAATTTCATATTTTGTATTGTCATTCAACATATTAGTTATTTTATTTTTGTAATCAACCATATTTACAATAGCCATACCCCCACCCTTGTCCGGTTTTATAAATCTAACATTCCGGTCATCTCTTAATTCAAACAACAACTTTTTCTCTGCCAGAGTCAGAGAAAAATCAAAATTAATGTTTACTTCTGTTAAATAAAAAACACTGTAATAAAAAGATCAATACACAGGAGGTTCAGGTTCAGGTTCTTTACTAGTGTACACCAGGAGGCAAAAAACATGTGGTAAAGATTGGGCTTCTAAGGTTTCAGTGTCTGTAACTATTGCATACCCCACTAGATTTTTCCCTGTAGGGCCCCTTCTGCATGAGCCGCCCACGTAATATGTCACCTCGGCATTATCCAAGGGAATATCCATGAGATCTTGTCTGGGTAATGTTTTCTGCTCAATTTCCTGCAGGCAACTGTGTGGTGTGCCATCCGCAGGAGTTGGGAACAAAGTTGATGGATTTAATGTCGTGCATCATTCAATTGTCATATGAGGTTGGCTCAACAGTATAGTCATACAGGAAAAGTGTCTAGCAGGAGAAAGATATGCTACCTTTTCTTGCAATAAAATTATCGCAACTGCATGAGGCACTCTCAATGTGAGAGGGTGGAATAATACCACTGAGGCCGAAGCCTGTACTGCCATTGCAGCTGCGACTACTGCTTGTACACAGTGGGGCAAGGATCGCGCCACTGGGTCTAACTGTGATGAATAGTAAGCTATGGGGCATTGCTTATCCCCATGTTGTTGTGTCAATACTGATGTCATATATCCCTGCTTACAGTCTACAGTTTGAAAGAAAAGTTTATGATAGTTTGGTAGTCCTAGGACTAATGAAGAAGCTATTAATTGCTTCAACCTGCAGAAAGCTATTTCTGTTTCAGGTGTCCATTATAATAAATCTTGTGCTGCCATCGGATTTTTGTATATTAGGTTGGTCAGTGGAGCAGATTCCAAAGCATAGTTTGGTATCCAGCTCTGGCAGAAGTTAGTTGTTCCCAGAAAGGACATCATTTACTTCTTGGTCGCTGGTTTGGGTGCTTGTAAAATTGCTGTCTTTCTTTCCTCATCTAATATTCTACCTTCTTTGGATATTACATATCCCAGGTATCTAACCTGTTTTCTCCAAAGCTGTAGTTTGCTTTTGTTTACTTTATGTCCTTGTGTTGCTAAGAATTGTAATAGTGCTATGGTATCCTCGCTGCATTGCTGCTGGGTGGGGGCTGCTAGCAAGATGTCATCTACATAAAGTAGAATTTGACTACCCCCCGGTGGGGTGAATCCCGCCAAATTACTAGCCATTTCTTGTGCGAATATTGTTGGACTCTCACAATATCCCTGTGGTAGCCGAGTATAAGTATACCTTTTCCCCTGAAATGTAAAAGCAAATCAATATTGGCTATCAGGATGTATAGGTATTGAAAAGAAGGCATTGCTGATATCTACCACAGAGAAATATTTCTGGTGAGGTTTCAAATCATTTAACAATGTGTGTGTGGATCTGGCACTGTAGGTGCTCTAGGTATTACTGCATTATTTACAGCTTGTAAGTCCTGAACCATACGCCATTCCCTGTTTGCCTTTTTAACAGGAAATAGGGGTGTATTACATGGTGAATCAGGAGATTCTACCAGTACTCCTTCCTTAAGTAATGCTGCTATTATAGGTTTAATTCCTATTTCTGCATCCTTTCTCAAAGGATATTGTCTCTTCTGTGGTCTGAATGCTGACTTTGGTGTAATAGTAACTGGTCCTGCTGTTCGAATAAGTCCTACATCTGACTTGCCTGTTGACCAAAGAATCTTTGGTATGTCACATAAAGCTTTCTCCTCTTCTTCTAATAAGAATGCCAATCAGCTGTCCTCGCTAGACTGCAAGTGTACAGCTGGATGTGCCTGTGTTAACCAATTCAGTTTTTGTTTTTGTATTCCCTGTTCTGATAATTCTAAATCAGTTTGCTTTTCCCATCTTGTTACCTTTTCTCCTAGGTCTGCCCATTTTGCATTTTTGTTTTTAGTTAAACTGACGTGTGGTAATCGATTAGATTTGTATAGTGCAAGGAATTCTTGAGGTAATGAACAGCTAACAACACTGTTTCCCTCAGTATCCCAGTACAGATTACGTAACACTAATCTGTTTGCATGATTTCCGAACAATTCTTGTTCATATTCCTTATCAGGTCCTGGTGTGCTACAGTAATACAGAGTACAATGTAACAAATGCTGTCTGTCAGTGTCAAGGGATGGGGATTTACTTATGGCTACATTCATCAGTTCCTCGGTCACTGCCCCTGGACCAGTCGTAACCAAGTCCTGGCTGTACCAGTAAAAAGTTTCACCCTCTGGTCGCACCACAAAAGTATCCATTTGTCGCTATGCCTCCATACCCTGCATAGTCGGAACTACTGCTATGTCAAATATCTGCATAAGCTCCCTACCTAATAGGTTCACTGGACATTTTGCAGAAACAACAATTTTACTCCTTTGAGTCATCCCTGAAACAGGGTCAGTTATTTCTATATCATGGGAAAGTGGTTCCCAGTATAGCTGTCCATTTGTAGCTTTCACTAATATATAATCAGGTGATTCAGAATGTTCCGGTAACTTGGAGGGGTGTATCAAGGTCCGTGATGCTCCTGAGTCACAGAGGAATTTAACTTCCTTCCCCTCCACCAGAAGTGTAACTTCCAGTTTTGTGTCTGCTAGGTAGAGCTCTAGGTTCAATAATGCTAAATCTAAAATCTCATTTTCTTCATCCTCCATGTCTACTTGCACTTCCTTTACTCCTTCTATCATGTTTACATTTGTCCTCTCTTTATTGTCTTTTCCCGATGATTTCTGACTCTCGTATGGTGTATCTTCACCATCATATAGTCAGTCCTCATCTCCCTTATCCTCTGTGGTTGCCTTCTTATTTTGTTTACAATCCCTAGCTAGATGTCCCTTCTTCTCGCATTTAAAGCATTCACCTCTCTTTTTCCTTTCTTCAAAGTCCTCTGACCATTTGTCAGACTGTTTATTTCTCTGGGCATTTTTCTTACCCTTTTTACCAGACTGTAATACATAAACTTCAGCTCCGTCTTCAGCAGTGAAGACTTGCACTTTCTTTTTCTTTTTGCTATTAAAATGTCTTTCAGCATGTCTAGTATATTCAAGTAAGGCTTGTAACCTACTTGTTCGATGATCTATCATATGCTTCGTAATGAAGCTACTAATAGGTGCAATGCAACCTTTTAAAAATGCATTTTTCAATTGTTGTTCAAACGGGGAATCATTTGTTTGATTTTCGGGAACTGTCATGCCACTATGATTGTTAAAGCACTCTAATAATATGGCATAGTACCCATCTACTGTTTCATTTTCTTGCTGTATGCATTGATTAATACAAGTCCAGTCTGCTCTAGGTTTCTATTTCTCAGAGATTTGGTCTGTAAGGCCTTTCACTCTATTGTCAAGTTCTGCGTCACTATCTGGGAGTGGCTTAAATTCTGCATTACGAGGATTCCAGGTGCCACAAATCATGTGCCAATCTGGACCTACAATTTGTCTATCTACTTTTTCTACTTCTTCCCATTTTAAGTGGTAACTTAACCTCGTACCTTGTAAATCTTCTAGGAATTTCGTAAAATTAACTTTTGGATGGGGAATTCCCTCAGTAGCCTTCCGGATATCCTCCGGTGTCCATGGTCTATATACCAAGAGAGTTGGGTCCTGTCCAACCTGTCCTGCCTGAGGATTTGGTACTTCTATAAGTGGACATATTTCTTCATCACTCTCAGCTTGTAAATTTCTCTCCATTTGATACAATTCTATGTCCCCCTGTGTTTTATGTGTTCGGGACCTAGTTTCAATGGGATCTCTAAGAAACGATTTCGGTTTCACTGAGACATCAGGATACTGCGGAGGTGGATCAGATTGTCCACCCGCTTCATATCCTGAAAAAGGGAATGGTGGGGGTGGAGGAGCCATTGCTACTACTATATTATTATCTTCTTTGTCTAAAAACAATGCCTTTGAATTATTACTCTTTTGTTCCCTATGGTTTGCTTCTTCAATCCACCTGTGTGCCTGAGGAATGCCTAATTGCCGTTGTTTTTTTGCCTGACCTTTCGTCTCACTTTTAAGCTGTTTAAGAAGTTTAACAAGTGAAGATTTGTCTAATTTCCCATCAAATTCATATTTGTTAACCCATTTCACATAATATCTAACATTATCTGCACGTTGTAGTTGCATATATTTTGCGTCTTCGGTTAGGGGCGGATCTTGCAATGTTTTAGTGCACTAATTTTCCATGTTAATAAATGTTACATAACCCTTTTACCACGTGGTACCACAACTTCAGTTCCTTTCACAGTTTATCTAGAATAACTGCCTACCTTATTCTGTTACCCCGATCTATGACCAAATAAACAGTAATTTTTCTTGTCAATGATCTGTATGACAAATCTGACAAAAAAAACAATATTTACTGTAACCTAGTCCCTGATCTAAAACAGAAAAAAGGCAAAAAGTCTCCCTACCTGAGCCTCCATTATTGACCAATCACGGTTCGAAGTGGAAATCCGCTCTTCAGCCACAGATCAGAAAGTGGCCAGCCTCTTTAAACAACAATTCAGTCGGAGGTCTTTTCACTCAAGAAGAACCATTTTGGTATCTTCTCCTACATGCAGTGTTCGACCACTGCTACGCTCTGATCCGCAGCTTCTGAGGAATTCCGGTACGCAAGGACCAATCTGTTAAATGAAAAACACTGTAATAAAAAGATCAATACACAGGAGGTTCAGGTTCAGGTTCTTTACTAGTGTACACCAGGAGGCAAAAAATGTACAAGTACAGAATTTTGTCTGAATGAAACAGGAAGTACACAACTTTTATAGTATTTCTTACTAGTATTAACCCACCAGGCTGATGTAGTCAGTCACAAGGGGTTTTACATCACTTTAGCTTACAATATTCTATTCATCTGAAATGCTGATTCTACACTTTGCTTAAAAAGTTTTTCTGGTAAACAACCAATACAGCTCTCAATACATTTCTCTTGTTACATGTTATCACTTCTTCCTTGCAGCTGGTGCGTTATCTAGCAACATATACAAGGTCGATTGCTCAAGCAGGAAAGAGCAGAAGATTCTCATTATTTCACACATTTAATTTCCTGACCCAGCAGATAATCACCTGTGAGAAGCATAAATATCAATTCTTGCTGAGCTAGCAGCTGCTGGGGTCAGTGGCCAACTTGCAAAAAGGCACACTGCAGTTTCCAAAAGCTTCTTGCATTTTCATATGAATTCAGTTTTCTTGTCATAACATTAATAGAATAAAATGCATTATATCTTTCTTATTTCTCAATAAGCACTAAACATATACATTAATACATATTTTTCTAACAACTTCCAAAGGTGTTAAAACTGTTTTCTTAGCTTTTGTAAGTAGCAACACTAGCTTAAAAGAAATATTTGTTAAGCTTTACTAATATTGATGCTTCAGTAGTTTCAATACAGTGTACTGCACATGCAACAAATGGTAATATATCTGCATTCCTTTGTTAAAATGCATACTTTGCAACAGGTGACTGGTTGCAAGATGTAAAATGCAAGGCACACTAATGTTGCTGTGGGAATCCTCAATAAATTAGAGACTATGGGTTATGAAAAATGTTGATATGTGTTTGAAAGGTATCGGCTGTCACTGTATAGTTCTCTGCATAAGTTTATATGCAGGCTGGTTGTTGTTGTTCTTCTTTCGGCTTTTATGTTACGGATTGCCACAGCGGAACTCCGGTCCGCTAATGATTGGCAGTGGATTTTTAATGGGTGCCAAGGTGCCAGCTAGATGCCCACCCTTCAACAAAGGCACGCCCATTCTATGCATGTCTTTCGAGCACCACTCGACCATGGGGAGAACATGCAGACTCCACACAGAAGTCGCTCCAGCCGAGAATCGAATGGGAGAACCTCTTGCTGTGAGGCAACAATGCTACCACTGCACCACAGCAGCTACATGTACAGAGTTACATTTCTGTGAAACTGTATTTAGTATCAGAGCTGCTTCCTTGTAGCTGGCTGTTGATTGATTCTATAACCATCTGGACATATCAAGCTGGCATAAGTATACTTTATGCACTTGATCTGTTTCAGTGATAGTTAACAAAACTGTACTGAATTTATTTATTTGCTTGATTGAATATTGCTGATCTCTGTCTGCATTTTGTTAAAAAAACTGTACTGCATTTATTTATTTGCTTGATTGAATATTGCTGGTGTCTGTCTGCATTTTGTTTTTCGTCACCCTCCTGTCCGGGTGGCTTTGGAATTGCTCACCCCTGGTGTAAATTTGATTTTGGACACTCCTCCCAGTTCCATCTCATCAGCTCATTCTACTGTGTACAGAGAGAGCAATTGGGAAGTTTCTTAATCTTGATTTATCATCTGTTTTTTCCCTCTCACTTAAAAAATATATACTGTATTCAACTGCTTTTAATGTAACAGTGTTCTTCCTACTTTATTACCTCATTTTGCTTTGCTGTGTGCTCTTAAGTGTTCAAGTGTTTTTATTGTGCTGCATTTATTACTGCTTGTTAGTAGCCTGATTAAATTTATCTGTTATTCTAAGCCTTTTAGTTTTGGTTTTAGCACTTGGGCTTCAGGCCAGTTATTTTATATTTAAGAATGTTTTTGTGGTCTACACTATTGTGGACAGCCCCTTTTAGGGTCATAGGTTCATAGCTAGGTACCTTTGGCCCCTATCTAGTTGAGCTGTTGGTATGATCCCTGGTATGAACTTTCTGTTACCCATCCACTCGTCAAGGTTCCTCTTGAAGAGTGATAGTGAGGATCTCTGTCTTATGTAGATTGGGACCTTGTTCCATAGCAAGGGAAGTCTTTGCGAAGGGAATCTATCCCTCCAGCATATTCTATTCATTGTTGTGCTGAGGTTTATATCACTAGAGTTGTAGCTCGAGTAGATTTTGTTTTGCTAAGATGGAGCATGTTCAACAGTTCTGGGTTGAACATGACTCTGCATGTTAGACAGAGATCGCCTCTGAGAAGGCAGTATGCAACAGAGAAAAGCCTTAGTTTTTTCAATCGTGCTGCATAGGGCAACTGTTTGAGGCCAGTAATCCTCTTAGTGAGGTACCTCTGTGGTCTGTCCAGCTGCTTGAGATGCCTAGCCAGGTACATTCCAATTGGTGCATTGTACTCAATAATGGGTCTGATGAGGGAAAGTCATGCTGCTTAACTCTAAGAGTCTTAACCTGAAAATGCACACAATACAGGCTCTCCTTGCACTGGAAGATGCTGATATCTCTGCAGTTACAGAAACTTGGTTCAAGGCTGCAGAGACCACCACTCCCTTACCAGGCTATACCTCATTTCACACATTCTGAGCCCAAAATGAAGTTGGGAAGACTAAGAGTGGTAGAGTTTCTGTCTTCATTAAAGACAAACACACATCCAGACTGGTTTGCAAGCATGAAACACTAGAACTACTCCAGGTGCAACTGACAGTTGGTAAGGCACCCATCCAAGTTATAGGCAGCTATAGACCCCCCTCCATGACTCAGGACGTACTTGACTCCATCAAGGTACCACCTAACACCCTAATGCTTGCTAACTTCAACTGCCCCACCATAGACAGGGTGAACTATTCATGCACTAATGCACTTACCCAATGATTCCTTTACTTCATCAGTTCTAATGCACTAGACCAGCTCGTCTCCTCCCCCACAAGGAGAGATAACATTCTGGACTTGGTTCTCACCAACATGGGCAACCACTGCACCACTCCCATAGTAAGTTCTTCCCTGGTGAGATCAGATCATCGGTCTATCTCATTCAAAATTTCTATCCCTCTCAACCACCACGCCAGCCATAACCAAGCTAAACATCTTCTCAAAAGCTAACTGCAACCTCCTAAGGGGGGTATCAGTAGCTTTACACCATCAGCCCCCCTCAGAGGATGCAGACAACTATGCAGAGCAGTACACCAGTGCAGTATACAAGCACCTTTACAACTGCATGTACTCAGCCATACCCAACAGAACTAAAACCTGCTCTTCAAGGAAACACAAACCCATCTGTTGGACATCCTTTATCGACAGGCTTTACAACAAAAGGAAAAAAAACTGTTGTCCAAGGGTAAAAAGGCACAAATACCCAATTGGTAAAACTCCCTCGTTAGCCTCAACAAGCAAATTAGATCACTAGTGAAAAACTTCAAAGCCAATTATGAACCAAAACTAGACTTGGGTTGGGAGGGTGGCCTAATGGTTAAGGTGTTTACCTTATAAACGGTTCAGGGTTTGAGTCTCACAAGGGATAATTGGCTAGGCTTAAAATGGCTCACAAGGGCAGTTAGCTTAGTATGAATCTATGAACCTATGACTCCAAAACAAAGGGGAACCACAAAGCCTTCTTCAGTTACATCAAGGACCTCCATGGCAAAGCCCAGGTATGTTCTGAATTTGTACCCAATGGTACCACTTACACTGATCCTGTTGACTTAGGCAACCTGCTAGCACATAAGTTCAGCACAAACTTCACCCCCTGTCTCCCCTAAAGACCAATTTGACATCCCTGATACTTGTCCTGCACTGCACATCGCCTTAGATCAAGTGTTAAAGACCCTATCCAAGGCAAAGAACACAGCTTCCATGGGACCTGATAGTATCGCAGGCTGTATTCTGCACCATCCCCAGCAAGAACTAGCTTCTCCATTGAGTACCCTATTCAACTACAGCCTAAGTACAGGCTTCATTCTAACAGGGCGGAAAACTGCCATTGTCATCCCCTTGCACAAAGATGGCACCACTACTGTCACTGAAAACTATCACTGTGTGGCGCTATCTCTGTGGGGTGGGGTGGGGTGGGGTCATTGTGTGTGATACCATGATTCACTAGTTCTGCACATGCTTGGGTCCTACCTTTTAGGCTATGTACATAGCTGTGAAAGGCCTTATGGATGTCCTTGGCTGTGCTTGTTAAGTTTTTTTCAAAGAAGCCCCTAGAGCAGTGGTTCTGAAACTTTGCAAGCTGGAGGACCCCTTTTATCAAGGAAATATTTTGGCGGACCCTATAGGTGGCAGTACACATGCGTTATGTTTGCATCAACCCCCCAGTCCTCCCATGCAGCCATTTCAGTGTCACATTACTTGACTATCCCCCAGGTTGCCATACACTGTTCAAAATTCTCAGTGTGTATACTGTTTTTTGCTTTACTTCTACAGTGATTACAGATATTTAGATTTCATTTAAAACTTTTATTTCAAATTTTAAAACACGAACGCTGATAATTATTTGCTAAAGCTAAACAAAGCAATACAGTCTCACAATGAAAACAGACATAGCATTAAAACTTCTCTGTCTTTGAAACTCACATTCACTGAAACAACACTAAAACCCACATTCAAAGAAAATGCATCTGGCCAATGGTGGATTAAGTTTACCTTTGGGCTGTTTTCAAAGTATAGATCCCTTGTGAACATTTTTGATACCATGCAAAAGTGAAACAAAACATATGAACCAATAATGACAGAACTGCCCAATTTAAAACATTTCAACCATAAAAGGCCACTCAAACATCAGTCATTACAATCCACCAGTATCATTCAATATGCACAATCTCACAGAAGTAAAAGTCATCTAATTCCACCTTAAAGAGATCTGTAACCAATGAAAAGGTTGCTGCTAACAAACAACTTTATATTTCAGTGTTTCTTCTACATACCAATTCAGTCCCTGCTGCTCTTGAAGAATAAATTACCTACTTATGTTACATAAAAAAATGAATAACTAAAAACAGATTCATAGTTACTTGGCATCTCATCCAAAAAGAGGACATATTCATGACTTCAGCATCCCACCCCCTGAAAATACAACACAGTATCAGTGATTTGTCTATATGCTGCTGGAGTAGAACCCACAGCTTTTTGCATTAAAATGCAAGCATGCTACCTGTTGTGCTACTAACACCATCATAAGGGACTGTTTTCAAATTCTATACCATAGTAGTGATACCATTTGTTAGCTAGATAAACAAAACAGTTGCACAACAGACAAACATACGAGGCAAAAATCTGGGCATTCTGCAAAGTCCTGGACGGTTGAGGGGTATGCTACTTATGACTTACACACACACCCCTACTTCCCTCTCTCTTACACAAGCACAGCTATTTTCTTCTGTCTTACACACACACACACACACACACACACACACACACACACACACACACACACACACACACACACACACACACCCCTACCTGCCTCCCTTCCACTTTACACACACACACACACACACACACACACACACACACACACACACACACACACACACACACACACACACACACACACACACACACACACACACACCTGCCTCCATCCCTCTTTACACACACACACACACACACACACACACACACACACACACACACACACACACACACACACACACACACACACACACACAAACACTACCTGCCTCCCTCTCTCTTTACACACACACATACACCTACCTCCCTCCCTCTTACACACACACCTACCTGCCTGCCTCCCTCCCTCTTACACACACACACACACACACACACACACACACACACACACACACACACACACACACACACACACACACACACACACACACACACACACACCTGTCTCCCTCCCTCTTACACATACACACACTGTCTCCCTCCCTCTTACACACACACACACCATGCTTCTCAACCTTTTCAGCACAAGAAATGTAGACAAAGGGTGTCATTAAGGGGTGAGAGACAGAGAGCCAAAATTAAGGACACATTTTACATATTACTCTTTCAAACTTAGAAAGTTGACAGAATAAGTTTTGCATTAGTATGAGGTTTCTGAAGGATATGAAGTCTAAAGCGTAAACATCTGCCAATATTTTCTGATTTCAGTCTGAAACGATTTACCAGGGATTTGCCAGAAAACACCATTTTATGAGAAACAGACCAAACGAGGCAAAAATCTGGGCATTCTGCAAAAATCTGCACAGTCCACTTCATTTGTAAGGCTTTATTTTAAAAAAAAAACCTTCAGGCCAAGGTTTTTCAATAAGATTGTCTGCAGTGACCAACAAATCCCGGACTTTACTTGGGAGGGAACAGAACAGTTGTTTAAATTTCCCTCCAAGTTTTAAAAGCCCGGCAGAAAACAAAGGGCAACTGAGCAGCTGCTCAGCATCAGCCGCAAATGTGGAAGTTGTTCCTTCGATAACACTCAGGGCAAGCAACTGCTTAGCCACAAATGTGGAAATTAAGCAGCTCAGCTGCACTTTGGGAAGTCTCTTTTTTCTTCTTCTTTTATTATAATTTGAATGTGAGAGGAGCCAGTTTTCTTTTTTTTTCTTCTTTTTTAATGAGCATACTCAGTGACCTTGTAATCTAGGTCTGCTCACGGACCCCTAGAATGCATCATATGGACCCCAGTTTCAGAAACATTGCCTTAGAGGATTTGACAAGTTGCCTTATTTGCCTGTTGAGGCTGATGAGGGTGCTTTTCCATTGTTAGGGGCCTTGCCTTTGTTTTCTTGGACAGCAACGTTTTGCATTTATTGTAAAGTTTGTTGATACTGGATATCCACCATGGCAGCTTGTTTTTACTTGAGGCTCTGACATTGATTCTTTCTAGTACAGCCAAGTCTATACACTTATGCAAATGACTATACAGGACTTTAGCGTAAGCTTCAATATAGTTACCAATTCCAGCTGGGAGTGGAGCATGAAATGCATTTATATCTTCACCTAGGAGGGTATAGTTTGTCTTGGTGAAGTTTTTTAGTCTGATTTCACCCCTTGTGAACACAGGTGTTAGTGCCAACTCATAGTTGACTGATTTGTGGTCAGATTAACTAATGAGGGCCCAACAGCTGCAGCACTGTTAGTGAGGACCAGATCTAGTATGTTTGTTCCTCTTGTTGGAGTATGAACAATTTGTTCAAGGGCATTTGAGTTAACAAAGTCAAAGAACTTTTGCGCTTGCAAATTAGGGCTAGTGTGAGTTTCTCATTTGATGGTGGGATAATTGAAATTCCCCCATAATCATGGTGTTTGGAAATATTTGGATTGACTGCAGTTTAGTCAAGTAGGCTTCACGCACATCATGACCCATGTAGGGGGATCTATAACTGGCTTTGACTTGAATGGGGGTCTTACTTATAGTAATCTGAACTTGGAGAAATTCCACGGAGTTGTCCAGTCTAACTAGGCAGGAGGTGAATTTATCTGCTTTGGCTGTCACTCATTCATTTTGTGGTCTTAAAGTGTGGAAGGCATTGTAGCCTGGCAAGGCCTGGTACTCTGATGCCTTGAACCAGGTTTTTATGACTACACAGACATCTACATCTTCCAGTGATAGAATTGCTTCCAGGGTATGCAGTTTTTGGTTTAAGCTCCTAGCATTTAGCATCATGATCCTTATTTTGTTATGATTGGCAAATTTCACGTTGGTAAGTTGTTTTCAAGAGTTTGCCTAAAAAGACACTATGGGGGAGACAAGAGCTTTACCCAGCAGCTGAAAGCCTATTGATGCTGGGTGCAAACCATCTCTGGCAAAGCAGCGAGGTTTGTTGACCATGGCTTCCAAGGCTGACAGAAAATGGATCCCATTTGAATGACACCAAAAACGAAGTCAATTATTTAAATCAATCATTGTTTTGTTTATATTGTGGCATCATTCAAAGTGAGGGTAGTATGCTGCTCAAGGCTAAGGACATACCTGCCTGGGACATATACTCAGATAGCTCAATCATGTCTCTCTTCATATAGTCCAGTGAGGCACATCTCAGGTCATTCACTCCAACATAAACTATGACAGAGTCATAATGGTACTTGTTGCTGAGAGACCTGAATGCATGCGTGATCTGATGAATCCTGGCACCAGAAAGTCAGCTAACCGTGAATTTCTCCTTGTCCAGCCTGGTGAGTGGGACATCTGTGTGTCTCACAATGGAGTTTCCAATGACAAGAAAATGTAGGTTTTGAGTGTTATGCCTTACGAGCTTGGTAAGTGAGACACTGGTGTTACTATGTGTCGTGGGTGCTGTGGGAACTGTGTTAGTTGTAGCAGTCTTGTGTTTTGGAGGTCTCTGCTGTTTTGGTAAGTTTTGTGAGAGAACCTCCACATTTGTTGATTTTTGTGTTTGAAGCATACTATGTGTATGAGAAGTGGTGTATGGGTTGACAACCTCTTCACTGTTCACACAATTAACTGAAAATATCCACAAACCAGGTAACCAAAGGGAGGAAGAACAGCAAAGTCCTTTGTATAAAACACTCCTTTATTGACTAAAACAACAGTAGTTAAGCACTTTCATCCCTCTCATAGGGACTTCTTCAGAACAATATCATCAAGATTTCCCAGCATTCATATATATCTGTCTGAAACACAATCAATACCTCCTCTCTCGGCAACACCTAAGTGCATCTAGAGTGCAGAAGGGCCCTTTCCAATCAAAGATGGCCTGAAAAATGTGTATGGAACAAACAGCCACTTACAAACAGACCCAGATGCAGCAAACCTGCATCTGGACTATACCACAGCTACTAGCTGCATTAGTTTTGGTGGCAAACACTAGAGAATGTCTAACACAGCAGAAAAATAGCAGTGAGACACTAAAACATGTTTTTAACAGTAGCAAAACAGCAAGGAGACCCAAAAGAATGTTTTAAACAGCTAACAAATTGGTTATTTTAGTACTGCTTGGCAGGAAAACCAGAACGGGTAGAACAGATTGCTTTGCAACAGTGGAAAGTACCAGCAAATATTTAACAAACAGTAAAAACAGCACAAAGAGCTTTGCAAACAGTGAAAACAGCAATAAAATCTGATTTAACAGGCACATTAAGGCAGACAATTGCAGCACAACAGAGTAGTTTAGTACACAGTATTTAAATACAGTATTAAAGTAGGCATCAGGCAATAAAAAGTGCAGTAAATACTATAAATAGGCAAAAATAAACCGGTAACGTATGGTTTTTGGGAAGGTCAGAACCTTCTAGTCATCCGATATCTGAGCTCAGAGTAGTGGCTAGTAGTCCACCTCAGTTCATCTTGGTACAAACAAGTAGAAACCTGCTCAAACACAGGGTTTAAATACCAAAAGCTAAAAACTTGAAAAAAATTTAAAAAGGTTCAAAAGGACCAATCAAGATTCTTATTTAAGTACTAGGCCAACCACCCTTCACCAGACAGGTTCCAATCAGCACACTTCTCTCACTAGTGTGCAGAAGGGCCCTTTTCAATCAAAAATTGCCCAGAAAAGGTGTTCAGAACAAGCAGCCACTTAAAACCAGATCTAGATGCAGCAAACCTGTACCTGGACTATGCCACAGCTACCATCCACCCCAGCCTTGGCGGGAAATACCAGAGGATGTTCAACACAGTAGAAAAACAGCAGCAAGACACCAAAAAATGTCCAAAACAGCATAAAAATAGCAATGAGTCTCTAAAGAATATTCCAAACAGTTAACAAATCAGCCATTTCAACACTGCTTGGTGGGAAAACCAGAACAAACAGAACAGACTGCCCTGCAACAGTGAAAAGTGCCAGAAAACACCCAACGAACAGTGAAAACAGCAAAAAGAGCTCATGGAAACAGTGAAAATAGCAACAAAATATGATTCAACAGGCACAGCTTGGCAGATAATTGTAGTACAACAGTGCAGTCCAGCACACAGTATTCAAACACAGCACCAAAGTAGGCGGTGGGCAACAGAAAATGCAGTAAAGAGTATGTTTGTTTGTTTGTCTTTTTGGCTTTTCCCGGTTACAGCAGGCAACCGATGGCTTTTGGGATACTCAGAAGCCTCTAGTCATCTGACATCCTAGCCCAGAGTCATGGCTGGCAGCCCATGTCAGCCCAGCTTGGCACAAACAAGCAAATACCCACTCAAATGCACAGCCCACACACGAGAAGAAGCCAAAAACTTCAAAAACTCCAAAAAGTTCAAAAGGACCAATAAGGATGCCCTGGCCATGCCCCAGACCAACTACTGTCCACCAGACAGGCACCAACCAACACACACTTCCCACCAGAATGCAGAAGGGTCCCCCAATCAAAGATGGCCCAGAAAATGTGCTCAGAAAAAACAGCCACTCACAAACAGATCCAGACACAGCAAACCTGCATCTGGATCATGCCATATCTACTAGCCACCCCAGCCTCGGTGGGGAAACAACACAGACACAGAATATCCAACACAGCAGAACACATTTATGAAGAGAGCAAGTCTGTAATCAACACTGGCTACCCCTGTCCATGAGGGACATGGGTGCCACCCCAGGGGCAAATTTGTGGTCTCCCATCCAATTATCTCTGTTGTGTTTGAATAGGATCAGTGAGGAGCTCTGTTTTACGTGAATAGGAGTCTATTCCAGAGAAGCAGCACACCCTGGGAGACATACTTATCTCTACTCCATGTTCTGTTTATTTCAGCTCTCTACCCCTTTTCCTATTGCTGTTTCACTGACTTGATTTATAGTATCTGACATTTTAGACACAAACTGTATTTGTTTAGTGATCTTTCATACACAGTAATGATTTAATTTATTAATGTCTTCTGCTTTTACCATGGGATATTTGGTTTTATTTATCTAGTATTTTCATTTTGAAATACTTACTGGTGATTTTAACCTCACCTGTTTCACCAAGTTTCATATCTTCTGCCTGTAAGAGGAATGATGAAGGTGTGCTCTCTGTCTGGATGTTTTTGTTGATACTTCATTAATACCGGTCCATCAGAATCCAGCACTAGAGCTATCCAGGACAGTTAAGTTAACTGAACAGGTAGTGGATTTTAAGCATATGGACCTTACAATTCTTTTCAGTTGGATCTAATATCACTTTGACCATTGTGCCAACTGATATTGTGAACTATGAGTTCCTGTAGTATAACATAAACATTGGTTTGTTTTGAGACAATCCCCTTATTCTTCATGGACATCTAACTTTGCCTACTGGGCAATAACAGGAATAGCTCAAAAAATTCTGGACTGCCATTCCTTCGCTTCTAAACCCTGACACAAAAAACAGTCTTACTCCATTTCCTAATAAAAGTCACCCAGGTACAGCAGATCTCTTTAATACACACTTTATCAACACCATAGCTAACATCCACAACCAACTTCCTCCAACTTCAATCTGACTCAGTCTGTACTACTACAGCACCATCATCTCCATCCAATCAATCTGCACTACTAGAGCACCATCTGCTCCATCCTATCAGTATGCACTACTACTGCACCATCTTCTCCATCCCATCAGTCTGCACTACTATTACTGCACCATCTTCTCCATCCCATCAGTCTGCACTACTGCTGCACCATCTTCTCCATCCCATCAGTCTGCACTACTATTACTGCACCATCTTCTCCATCCTATCAGTCTGCACTACTACTGCACCATCTTCTCCATCCCATCAGTCTGCACTACTATTACTGCACCACCTTCTCCATCCTATCAGTCTGCACTACTGCTGCACCATCTTCTCCATCCCATCAGTATGCACTACTATTACTGCACCACCTTCTCCATCCTATCAGTCTGCACTACTGCTGCACCATCTTCTCCATCCCATCAGTCTGCACTACTATTACTGCACCACCTTCTCCATCCTATCAGTTTTCACTACTACTGCTCCATCTTCTCCATCCCATCAATCTGCATCCATCCCACCAGTCTGCACTACTACTGCTCTATCTTCTCCATCCCATCAGTCTGCACTACTACTGCACCACCTTCTCCATCCTATCAGTCTGCACTACTACTGCACCATCTTCTCCATCCCATCAGTCTGCACTACTATTACTGCACCACCTTCTCCATCCTATCAGTCTGCACTACTGCTGCACCATCTTCTCCATCCCATCAGTCTGCACTACTATTACTGCACCACCTTCTCCATCCTATCAGTCTGCACTACTGCTGCACCATCTTCTCCATCCCATCAGTCTGCACTACTATTACTGCACCATCTTCTCCATCCTATCAGTCTGCACTACTGCTGCACCATCTTCTCCAGCCCATCAATCTGTACTACTGCTACTGCACCATCTTATTTATTTATTATTTATTTATTTACATTTGTTGACCGAGAATGTCCGAATGGACGCAGGTCCATTTTCAGCAGAGGCCCGGGGAGAAAAGCTCCACAAATTAAAATATTACAGACATAGTTACAGATGAAGAATCCTAGCAATTGAAATATTACAAACATAGTTACAGATGAAGAACATAATACATTCAGTAGATAACTAGCATCTGTTCTATCCACGAAGTCATAGCAGATATTAACAATTGCTACAATAAGAAGTTACTGCCATATAATAAGTAGATAGGCATTGAAGTATCAGAGCTTGCTGTAATCAAAGGTAGTTTGTGGGGTGGAAGAGAGGTAGATGGTAGATGGAGTGGGAGAAGTTAGAGGGGAGAGTTACAAGGGCATATCCAGCATGTTTTTAGGTGCGCTTTAAGTAAAGCTTTGAAGTGGGTGCATGATGGTAGAGAGGTTATTGTGCGTGTTTGGGGGGGGGGTTCCATAATATGGCTATAGCGCTGGAGAATAGTGTTTTTCCAGCAGTGTTATTGGCTCTAGTAACCTGTAATTGATTTTTGTTGCTGGATCATAGTGGTCTGGTGGTGAGATAGGGTTTGAGTAGATACTGGAGGGATGGGACCTTTAGAGGATGGTTAACCCGTTTGTGGGCGAGTGCGAGTTGATACCATTGAAGGAAGTAGGGGAGTTCTAGCCAGCCTAGTTCAGTAAGTGAGAGACAGTGGTGACTGTGGTAGGATGCCCCGGTGGCGAATTTGGCATTTTTGTTGTCTCGAGTTTATTTAGATTGCATTGCCTTAGGTTGGTATATACTGGAGAGGCATAAAGTAGGGTGGAGATAATGTGCGAATTTGCAACTGAAATCCTAGCTGCTTTGGTGAGGAGTTGCTTATTTCTGTATAAGGCTCCTAGTTTTTGGTGGACTTTGTTTATGGTCATGGATATGTGAATGTCAAATTTGAGATTGTTGTCTATTTCAACTCCTAGTAATTTGGTGTGATCTGTTGGGTGGATAGTGGTGTCTTTTGCTGTGATGTTAAAGTGAGAGTTGTTTTGAGTATGTTTGGTGGGTTCGAAGATGAGGAGTTTAGTTTTGTTTGGGTTGAGTATTAACTGGGCATCAGATAGCCAAGTTTCAACAGAGGAAAAGGCATCATGTGTGACCTTTTGCAGTTCGGGTAGAGACTGGGCTTAGCAGATAATGGTTGAGTCATCTGCATATTGTCTGAGTGTGCCATGTTTGGTGGCAGAGGCTAGATTATTGGTGAAAATAGAGAAGAGTAGGGGTCCAAGGATGGATCCTTGGGGAACACCAACAGAGACAGGTAGTTGGGGAGATATGTCATTTTGCCATACAACAGATTGCTGGTGGTCAGACAGGTAACTTTGAAACCAGTTGGTGACTGATTGAGAAAAGGATAGGTTACTGAGTAGAGAGAGGAGTTGGTTGTGCGGGACCATGTCAAATGCTTTAGATATGTCTAGGAAAGTAGCAGAGGAGAGATGGCCATTGTTTTTATGGTGAAGGATAGTAAAAGAGAGTAAGGCAGTGGTGGTGCTATGGTTTGGTCAGAAACCATGTTGAGTATTAGAAAGGAAGTTGTTAGTAAGGAGGTAGTCTGAGATTTGAGAGTGAATGCATCTCTAGTATTTTGGAGAGTGGAGATAAAATTGCTATGGGGCGGTAGTTGGTTAGTTTTGTGGAGGGGCCACCTTTGTGAAGGGGAATGATGTGTGATATTTTCCATAATGTAGGGATGTAGCATTCTGATAGAGATCGGTTAATCAAGATGGATACTGGGCAGAAATAGAACACAAATCAGGTCCAACAACCAGGAACTCCAAACCACGAAAATTTCACTTAAAAATTAAAAAGCGTAATCAGAATAGTAAGGGCTAAAATAAATTATTATATAAAATAAAATAATTATTTTAGCCCTTACTATTCTGATTATGCTTTTTAATTTTTAAGTGAAATTTTCATTGTTTGGAGTTCCTGGTTGTTGGACCTGATTTGTGTTCTATTTCTCAGTTTGTCTGCCGTTTTTTTCGTATTTCTGGATACTGGGTAGGCTTGGGCGTCAGCTGCAATTTGTAGGAATTCACTTGGGAGGTTGTCTACTGCTAATTTTGTGGGTTTAAGTTTAGTTAAGAGTTTTCTTATGTTGGAGGCAGGAATGGGAGAAAATGAGAAGAGTGTGGGGAGATTACTGGGTGAAGGTATGGGGTGTAGGGGAGGGGGTTGTGTTGTCTACCTAGTGATAGTACAGTTTGTGTGAAGTGTGTGTTGAATGAGGTAGCACTATTTTCTTCTCCAGCCCATCGATCTGCACTACTGTTACTGTACCATCTTCTTCATCCCATCTCACCCATCAGTCTTCCTTCCCAACCTATCTCAATTCCATTGATGCTTCCACCCAAGTAACATCTTCTTTTACTCTAAAACCCATTCCTACCATAAAAAAGACTACTCTTCTAGCTAAAACCTGACTCTAACATAGCTAACAATCTACCCACAGAATATCTAAAACTCACTGCTGTAGCTATTGCCTATCTTATTAGCATATTCAGTATCGAATCCTCTGTCTCAAAAACCTGGAAAATGACTTTTATCCTACCCCTTCACAAAGGCAGCAACCCCACAGACCTCTCCAGTTAATACTCTATTGCTATTCTTACTCCCATTTCCAAAATTCTTGAGAAATGTATACAAGTTCACCTTCTTGACTATCTCACTCATAATCAGATTCTATCACCCACATAGCATGGCTTTAGACCAAGACACAGCACTATGACCTCTTTGATTTCTTTTCATGGATACAGTCAACAAAGCTAGAGACTCAATTAAATCAGTCTCCTCACTATTTTTAGACCTTTCAGAAATGTTTGATACAAAGTCTCATCCACTTCTTCTAAACTGACTCTCCCAAACTGGACTCTCCTCCTCTTCACTCAACTGGCTCACAAGCAATCTATCAAACAGGCAATAAGCAGTTAGATGAAACTCCTCCCTCTCTTCTTATCTCCAAAATCCTACTGGTGTTCCCCAGAGCTCAATACTAGGGCCTCTCTTATTTAGCATATTTATCAACAATCTATACTTTTCACTCAATCTTGGCTCTGTTATTCAATATGCAGATGATTCAACTATCACCTGTTCAGCAGACTCCATACCCAACCTCCAACATACTACACAACTCGCCTTCACTTCCATAGAGAAATGGCCTAACAAAAATTGCCTGTTACGCAACCCAAGCAAAACCAAGCAAATTCTATTCACCCCTAAGAAAAAAAATATAAACAGACCAATTTACTATACTCTCTCAGAGCAAAACATCAGTTGAAGTAATATCCCACACTAAATTACTAGGGATAATAATAGATGAACACCTAAAATTCGACTTACATATTCAGCACAACAGCAAAAAAAAAAAAAAAAAAAAATCACCAAAAACCTGGCATTCTGTATAGGCATGAACACTTTCTAAGCTCTTCCAATAAAAAAAAAAAACAAAAAAACTCTTGTCATCACATATCTACTACACTCCCGAACCTATGGAGCTCCATTACTTACTAATTTACTATCTACCCTACAGTCAAAACCTGAAATATGTTACAACGAAGTTGCCAAGTTTTCCAGCTGTGCCTCATATTCCACCCACCACTGTATACCATTACACTATCTTAGCTGGCTTGAGCTACCACATTATCTTTCCTACATGCAATTAACAACTGCTCACAAATTAGTAAATAAACTTTCTGAATGTCCCACACTCACCTCACTATTCAGTAACTAACCAGCCAAAAGATTCCTTAGATGTGAAAATCAACATCTATAGGTACATAAACCCAACCTACCTGCAGGCCAACTTCTATACTCTTACTCCATAGCCAAAAACTGGAATTCTCTTCTTTTATCAATTAGAACCCAAACCTTGCAGCTTTTAAAAATGTCTTCCATATACATTTCTCCACCATATAGAGCTGCAATTGTACCTTATCCCCAGCTTTTAAGTCCTGACCACTTCCACTTCCATAGCTCCTCTTACACGTAATACTCAATTTGTTTCTTTTGTCTTCTATATGTAATATATTCCTATAACATTTCCTGCATCAGCCCATCCACCTTATTTTAAAGCGTCATCACTATTTCATTCTGTAATATTAGCTAGTAACAATTCTACACAGTGACATAGTCCATGTTGTCTTCTACCTCTATTTTCCTACAACAGCTAATTGTCAGACACTGAATATTTGAGTGGATTTCACCAAAATGTCTAATAATTATCTTTGCCTAATACCCACTTGAGTTAACGTGCTTGTTATTGTAGTTAACATTTTAAGTCATTTTTCATGCTTGTTATATTTACTTGTATTCTGTGGAGCTTTTCTCCCAGGGCCTCCACTGAAAATGGGTTCTTAATGGCCCAGTGGACTATCCTGGTAAACAAATGCCAATAAATAAATAAATAAATAAATACTGTGAACCTTTGAGTTTGACTGTAATTTTTAAGGCAACATCTTTGAGTGCTAGCATGGTACGTTTAACTTTTTTGAGGGTAATTCTTCATTTTACATTTGTTATGCAGTGAACTGTTATTTAGTTTAATACAGAATTCAATGTTTTACTACTACCTTGGACAATTTGTTGCTTTTTATTCTTTGTTGGACGGATTGGCTAGTGGCTTCTTTTCGGGGGATACCCAAGGTAGAATTTGTACTGCTAAGGGAAATTTGGCTAGGGCACTGTGGAACATCCCCTACAGTTTTTGATAGATGCCAGTCAATTTTTTTCCATTCACCTGAACTACTATCAACTCAAGCAGATAGGACCTAACATCTCATCTGTAGGATGGCACATTAAAGAGTTATTAAATAATTTTTACTGTTTATATTTCCATGAGGCTATCAGTTTTTATTATGTTTTACATTCCTAAAGTCTTTAACATTGGTTTTATATTACTTGCTTTATTATTAATATTTGTTTTACTTTTCTTGTTGCTATTTAGTTTTATTGCATTTAACAAATTTTAATACAATCTAATTTTGTGTTCTGATAGTACTCCTCCCTTTTGTGCCTATGTTTTGCCAAAAAAATATATGGTCAAAATAATTTTATACTTTCATACCTCATATAAGCTTGGGGCAGTGGGTGAGATGCATGTTTCTAGACACCCTCCTGTAGCTGGCACAAGGACCTTTTTTATCACAGTCATGGAATAAAACAAAAGTTCCTGATTGTTATGTCTGAGAGAACAGAGGGATTTGCCATCCTTTACTCCCTTGATGGACCATGTGTACATATGTGAGGCCTATCTAACCATCCACCCAACAGTAAAAAGCCTAGGATTATGTCTGATGTGTTACATGATGTAGATTTTGTTTTTATCATATCAGCATGGCTGGATCCATACCTATCAATTGTATTGTATTAAGCGATAATTGAGAGGTTATCACAAAGTACCAGTTGTCTCCTTTCAAACATAACTCCTTGTATATGTGTGTGTGTGTGTGTGTGTGTGTGTGTGTGTGTGTGTGTGTGTGTGTGTGTGTGTGTGTGTGTGTGTGTGTGTACAGCATCTGAGGATAGGTTACAGAAAATCAAGTGATGATGATGACATCTGTATGGGAACTGGTCAGAGTGAGAAAAATTGAGAGAGGTGAACTGTGTATTATTGATTTAGTAAGAATAAAATGCACCAAGCATAAGTAGACTGGTGGTGTATGTCTAAGAATGACCTCAGTATCTGGACTTCACAAAATTGAGAACAATGATTAAGCATACTTCTCTGTGTGAATGACAGAATAGATGAGGTAAAGTAGAAAAATAAGCTGGTCCTTTTCCATCTTATCTAACTGGCTGGCTCATTTTACTAATTATTGTCCTTAGAAGGAGTTTTATATTATTGACAGAGTCCATAGGAAGCAAGCATCGAGAAGCACAGTTTCATTGTATATTGGTTTTAGCAGCATAATTTGGCAAACAAAGACTCAGCTCAAGCCTCTCTCCATCCATGTGGTGCAGCACCAGAAAGCCATTATCACACCCCAGATGTCACATATTTGACTGGAGGGACTGTATGGTAGGAAGGATGAAAGTGAGTGTCTGATGCCAGCTCACTCATCCTTGGGAAGAGGCGTGTGGGCTCGATGCAACAGCAGCATTAAGAGCTAGGCGAGTTCCACTCTACAAGCTGTATACCTCTTGGTCAAGACACTGCATGTGGACAGAAGCACACAGGCAGCAATTGAAATGGGGAGCTTATAAGTCAGTTGTGTGGTGGGAGGGGTTATAGCACACTGCATGGCAGCAGTATAACACTGTACAAACATTCCTGGTCTCTTCATAGCCCTGGGTGGAAAGCTAAGGCAGGTCCTGTAGACCTGGTGAATGAGGAGATGAGATGGTGGCTGGTGGTGATCAGCTTTAGGGAGGGGGAGCAAATAAATACAAAAAGAAAAGATTTCTGTTCGAGGCATTGTATTTTATTAAATGAATCATGATGAAATATAAGGCAAAATGCATCAGTTAATGTGTAAAACATAAACTATATTGAATTCACTACTAATGTTATGTTATTGTGTATTTGGATCAATGTGGATTTTATAACTACAACAGTTTGGGTATTTATGTGCACATAAATTTAATCTAAATTATATATATTTTTTTACATTTTGCCAGTTGTAAGTTATGTTTTTTTGTAACTACTGCCAACAAATTTACTTTTTGCTTTATCTGAGTAGGTCAAAAGATTATTTGACTTATGGAAGACCATTTTCATTTGTGTTCTACTTGCAACATTTCAGCACTAAAAGAACTGAATGTATAGTGTATGCATTTAGTAACGTGGCACCACAGCAAAGCATATACTGCACAGATAATAAAAGTATGATATTGATGACATAACTAACAAAAGATATATAATATGGCAGCTTAAGGATTATGAAACCAAACAGCAAGTTGCCTGGGATGGTGTAAATTTATAGTGCCAAAAAGCAGTATTGTGTTTTATTATTGCAGAAAAGGACAGAGTGCAGTATGAAATTTGACAGGGATATGCCGATATGCATGAATGGAGCTGTGTGTTTGGGAAGCTACAATCTCAACAGAAGGAGCTTACTCCATACTCATGCTAACAGCATATTCCGTTTCCAAGGTCATTCAGTCCTTAGGGTGAGGAACTAAATAATTATGTATTAAAACAAATTATTTATATTTCTCCAGACTTGCATTATCTTGGAGTCTGAATAATTAGTGAGCTACAGTGTGGTAAAGTGGTCCATCCTCTCTCTTAAAGCACACTTCTATTTGAGGACTAGTGTCACAGCTTGTTTCACTGACTAGGTTTACATTTTTCATAGTCAAGTTAAGTATTGGCTATTATACAGTGAAACCTTCTCAAGAATCATGTTTACCTTTAGCAGCTTTTAGCAAGTGATCTTTCAGAGAATAAGTTAATTTACCATACTGCAGACATACGTTTAGCTGTCAAACTGGGCACTGGCATAAGTGTAGATGTATTTAAATTTTGTTTAGTCTTTGTCCATCCCATTCCAATATTGCTATCTACTTATGATAGCTTGTCTCATCCTAAATTATTTAACTGTTTCTGTTCAATATGGAACATTTTCATTTCTTACTGTTGCATGAAAGCTATGCAGTCAGATTTATTTTTTAATTGAAACTCTAAAGGAACAATTATTCTATCTAAATATCCAGTATAGTTAGTTACTGTTTGCAGGACCTTTTCTCAGATTACCTCTAATCTAGGTAATTGCTTCCTTCCTCATATCGCAACATAACCTTTTTTCCTGAGTTGAAAATGAAGCTCATTACCTCCATCCAAGCGCACAAGTCATGTCTGACTTCTTGAGTGACTCCAAGAAAAGCCTCTGCCATTTATGAAGTTTACTAGGCAAGGGGCGACTTGAAGTAGATTATCAGGTCTTTCTTCTGTATTACACACATACATAAATATCATATGCAGGGAAACTATAGTCACAAATCAACCTATGCATACCTTTGGAGATGAGAAGAAACTGGAGTACCTGATGAAAACCCATGTGAACACACTAAGAACATGCAGATGCCACACTGAAGGAACCTCAACCAAGAATTGAGGAAGAGAGTCTCTTTCTGTGATGCAATTGTGCTAGGCACTGGACTACTGTCCTGCCCTCATTGTCTATTACTTATCTTCTAAGCAGTGTAATTATGACTGTGCATGAACCACCTCACTAATCCCCTGTATACCAAACCTTAATCTCTTGTCTTAATAAAATGCTTGTCAGTGATGTCAGTATTACTATATAAATGCAATGATGCCTTACTTTTATGCCATTCCCCACCTTTGGGATTTCTTTAGTACTATCTCCTATCACCCTTGGTTAAGATTGATACTGTTTGTAGACTGCCTCACTCTCATTTTTAAACTTGTTTTTGAGTGACAAGATTTCTCAGAATCCTCCTGGAAGTGGTAGGATTATACTAATCAGTGTACAATAATTATGCTAATATGATGTCCAGAATTGTGGCCACATGTACCTTCTTCTCAACAGCCTTTGTTAGAGTTTTGATATCTGCAGGTTGAGAAATATGGCTGAAAGAGAACTTTGACACTCATCTGGCAGTGGTTTTGGCCTAGCATCTCCATTATTCAGTGGTTTAAAAGTGGACTGGTGGAAGTGTAACCATATGATAAAGTATTAAGTACTTGATAAGGGTGGCATGATCTTTTAAGTCTGTCTTCTTTAAGGTGTATATGGCTAGGTATCTTATGGTCCCTATGGTTTCCTGCCTAGTATTATTTCTATGTTCTTATGAAAGTGTCCTTAAAATAGTCTATCTCTTTTGAATATGCCCCGAAAGTTTCTACTCATTTACTGTCCATCAGGCTATGCAATGACATTCTTGCAAGAGTGGACTGTATTGATCTGACCATGGTCTTACTACTTCCTGGTCCCCTTTGTACTGATATTACCCTCATTTACTCACCTCAGATATGAGTTAATTGAGTACTCAACAACATGAATAAGATTTCATCAACTTCATTGAACATGGATTAGACCTTGATAATATGTCTTTGATCTTTGTTCTACACCCATTTGGCCCATCTAATGGACATCCAGTTCCATGTTCATGAGCCAAGCACTGACTTTGTGGTTTGCTCTGTACATCACTAAGATCAATGTTTGTGACATACTAGTGACTGGAGTGGCAGACCTCAACTGGATGACTACTATTGTTACTACAGTCTGAAATTTCCTGTAAAAAGGATTCTTAACCCAAAAAAATTCAGCTGCAGTTGTCTGACCTACTAGGCTTTTCTGAGTGGAGGACAGACTCTGCAGCTCAATCTGTCGTAATGCCTTGAGAGATCTTACGCAAGAACAATGTGAGCAGGCAGTTCAGATTTCCCGACAAGACTGTTGCTGTTTGATTGACATCATCCTCCCCCAGGCACCATACTCTGTATGTCATTCTAGGCTGAGACACTGAGGAAACAGATTTCTAGGTATGATGAACTAATGTGTATGATTCTGTCATGTGCCCAAAACCTGTGACGTTTGACTGTTGGTGTTTACTTTGTTAGTTACTCTTGGTCTACTCATCTGTCAGATTTGATACCTTTTTTGAGAAATAATGTTTCCATCTCTTCAAATGCAGGCCTTAATTATTCCTACAATAAGAAAATAATACTTGGACTCCAATACTCTTGATTACTATAACTTATGTATGCTTGCGTATATAGTGATAATATAGTAAGAGTATCATTAAAAAGGAGTTACTGCTAAAGAGGTCTGTGCACCATGTGATTTCTAAGAAAATTCAGTTCAGAAAAAGCAATTGTTGAATGCACATTGTGTCTTAAAATGTCTTCATGCAATTATCTCTGCATTGTGTGAACTTAAATGTCTTCATGTATTACATGATGTCAGATATACAGCTGCTTTTGGCATTACATGTTTCCTTTATCTTACATTCTGATTTTGGAACTTTTGAGTCAGTTTTTTTCAGAATATGAGAGGGCAATCCGATGGCACAGTGGTGCTGCAGTGGTTTGCATTGTCGCCTCACAACAAGAGGTTCTCTGGTTCAATTCTTGGCGGGGGTGCCTTTTGTGTGGAGTCTGCATGTCCTATCTGTATTCATGTTGGTTTCTACTGGGTGGCCCGATTTCCTCCCACATTACAAAGACATGCATCTGGAATGTTTCCACCTGAGCCGCTGCTGAAATTTGTCTTATTCTAAGTCAGACTTTCCAAGTAAACAAATGTTAATTAAACAATACTCTAACCATTGCACAATCTCTTGCAATAGCAACAAAGATCTTCTCACAAAGGAAAAGAAAAGTTGAAGTTTGTGGACACAGGTAAAATGTGTAATATTAATGCAGTTAAGACTTCTATCTAAAAAGATGCTGCTATTGTCAGATAAGCTTGTGATTAATGACAGAAATATTTCATTTAAGCTAGATACAGGTACTGAATGCAGTAACTTATCAGAAAGCACTTTAAATTACTTTAATCCCCCTAATAATACATAGAAATATATTTGCACTCTTTAGACTTATTGCAAGACATGAACTAACTTATTGGGCCATACTTTTCTTGATAGTGAATAGGAGTGCATAAAATATAAGCTAATATTTGGGTATTGTTCTTTGGAACTTGGGTTAAGTAACTAATGAAATATATTGGGTCATAATACTTGTGTGATCATTGATACAAGTACAAGGTCCTATAATGTATACATACAGAATGATTCACGGATTTGTGAAGAAATTAACTTAAATCTTCATAATGTTGCTCAGAATGAGAGTATGACAAGCAGCTAGAAGAAAAACGTGTTTCCAAAGACAATGACAACTCCCTGTTGCTAAGCTTTAAAACTGTTTCTCTTTAGATGCTTCAAGATTTTTCCATAAATGTAGAATATCCTGATACTGTTAGCGCATATAATAACAACAGCTCAGCCATGAGCATTTTATTTTGAGCTATGCAGTGGAGCACCCAAGATATTGTTGATGATTTGTAGAATTTCTCTGATTTATTTACCTGTTTAGGTTGTTTGCCAAGTATGTACAGCATTAAGACGACTTGAAGCAGTCCCAGTTATCTGGGCATGAAAAAGATTTCCAGTCCATCTTAGAACTAGAACTGAACAGGAAATTAAACTTATGGAAGGGAAGAGTATAATTATTAAGCAAGCTGGACTGACTGAATATATCAGTAGTACAGCAACACTGGTAAAGCAAGACAAGCTTAGACCATGCATATACGTTTGAGATAAATAAATGGTTAAAAAAGGCAATAAAGTACATTTAAAATTTAGGAAGTTGTTAGTCAGTGCTATGTCCATCTCCTCCGTACTCAATGTTAACAAAAGAATGTGGCAAATTAGGCTGGATAAAATTAATTCAGGCTTTGCACATTTAGTACTCCTCTAAGTAGGTACAAGTCTGTTTGATTAAATTTTAGAATATCATTAGCCCTAGATGTATTCAAAGAGTGGTGAGTGTATAAGAATGGCTGGACAGTATAGTTAACAGAACTAATATGAGGAGCTACCACACAAGTGTGAGATACTCAGCCAATCAATTGACAGGTTGCTGGAAACTGGCTTGACATTAAGTAGACACATATGTCAGTGATTTGGGACTACTCAAATACCTGAGTCATATATATAACAAATATGCAAATACCAGTAACAAGAAATCTCTCATACCATTCCATGATATTAAGTAAGCAATAATGCCCAAGAGGGTGCATGCTAATGTGTAATTAATGCCTGCCCAAGGGTGTTGTGAGGCCTAGCACCACAGGTGGAGGGCCTCTGCACTCGTGGAAAGGTATTAATTACACATTAACACATATCCTGGAAGACATTATTGCACTTAGAGAATGGGATCTCTGTAAAATTGTTGTGTTTTACTTACTTATTTTTTAACTACTATATTATTTTTTTCTGGATATTTTTGATACAAAATAGTTCCTCTGCCTAATGTTTCAAACTTTCTGTAGTATATGTTAATGGTGTTGGAGGAAGCATTTTACATCAAAAATATTTAAGAAAATAATATAGCACTTAAAAAATAAATAAGTAAAACAACAATTTTACAGACAGTCCATTATCTCTCCCTCATACACAGTCACTTCTAAATTCATACATGCATTCACTCACACAAAATCGCTTTCAGTCCTTCTGTCTCTCTCTCTCTGTCTCTCTCACTCACATACACACACACACACACACACACACACACACACACACACACACACACAGTCTTCTCTGCATTCATACACGCATTCACTCACACAAGACCACTCTCACTCTCTCGATGTCTCTCACAAACAAACACACACACACACACACACACACACACACACACACACACACACACACACACACACACATAGTCACTTCTGCTTTCATGCACGCATTCACTCACACAAGACCACTCTCACTCTCTCGATGTCTCACACACACACACACACACACACACACACACACACACACACACACACACACACACACACACACACACACAGTCACTTCTGCTTTCATACACATATTCACTTATACGATTGCTCTCAGTCTCTCCCGGTCTCTTTCTCTCACACACATACAGTCACTCCTGTTTTCATACACGCATTCACTCACACAATACCACTATCCTCTTGATCTCTCGCTCTCTCACACACGCAGTCTCCTCTGCCTTCATACACACATTTACTCACACATGCAGACAGGAAAATAAACACACACATACACATACATAAATACATACACACACACATATGCTTCTTTCTGTTTTTTTTTTCTTCTTTTACACTCACTAAAAAGCAAAAGCGCTGCTTAGAGGGTGCAAACCAATGGCAACTGTTAGTTTTTTTAGCAGTCTGAGCTCCACAGCCGCTTAATATGCTGCCATGAAGCGGCAGACTCGTTCTCCAGTCAGGGTACTTATGTACAGTAAACCCATTCTCTAAACATTACTAATGCTTCCCAGGAAAATATTAGAGCATGACACTGCATGGTTCTTGCCACCAGAACAAGATAGAAGTTTTATGTGTTAAAAGCAGTTACTGAACATCCTACCTTGAAATTCTGTTATGTTTCACAAATAGTAATACTTCAAGTGGATACTACCAAACAAGGGGATATCACAGTGTTATACAAAAAGAAGATCAGTACAATTTAGATAAATGCATTTGAATGACAGTAGCATTAGAATTTGGTTGTCAAAAGTTCTATGACTGTATTTATCACAAATTATTTAAAGCAGAATCAAAGCTTAAGCTACCAGAGAACAGTTTGAGTCAGTTCATATGACACTGGCAAGTGTACAAACAATGTAGCTTAGCTTGCATAAATATAATGTTATAAGTCCAGTATTAACTTAACAAATTGATTTATATGACTAAAATACTTAACATAAGAGAAAGTAAATATATGCTTTAAGAAGAATTCTATATTTTGTAGTTTAATCGAGTTATGCATCTTAGTTGAAAAGTTTAATGAGCTCAACTTTGGTACAAGAGAGTCCAGAAAAATGTAATTGCTATGAGATTCAGTCATTAATAGTTGTCATGATAGTATCAAGTCAACACTTTCATGTAGACAAGGCTTATTATACAAAGGTGGCAATTACAATTTCTAAACTTTGAAATGCGGCATTACATACAATTCATGCGCCACTTTTAGAATTGTTAAGCTTAATGAAAGGGTATGTGGCATTCATTACTGGGCTGTAATCAAGGTTGCCCGCAGAAAGGTGCAAGGGGGTGCACTTGCACCCCCTGGAACTGGCTGGCTGGGAAATTAATTTTCTTTTAATTAAAAAAATAATATATGTTTTTTAAGGGCATTCCTCTTTAAGAATACCATTTCCATCCTGTCCAGTCACACAGACGCAACAGGTGTTTGTAACCTGTTTTCATCTTCTGCTCCTGTATGACTGATGGTTTATGTCTTCATCTTCCACGTCCACAAGGAATTTGAATTCCAGAAGACATTTGTACTGCGGATGAATGTACAAGTGAGAAGTAAGTCATGCTTGTGTGTGTGTTTAAGTGTTTAAGAGGTGTGTGTGTAGGTAATGGTGTGTATGAGTGTATGTAAGAAGTAGTTAGGTGTGTGTGTGTGTGTGTGTGTGTGTGTGTGTGTGTGTGTGTGTGTGTGTGTGTGTGTGTGTGTGTGTGAGTGTAAGTAGTATTTCTTATAGTTCGTACTCAAACAGGGCTCCTTATCCTAGCCAGGGTTATGCAGTCAGCTCCCCACGGAACAGTAACAGTCAGCAGACTGGGGTACCCCCCCTCCCTGTAACAAGCTGTCCTTGGTGTCCTCCTTTCAACAACAGCAACATCAACAACAGCAGTGGTTCAGGCATGGTCCTGGGACTGGAACCCATCAGCTCACTTCCACTCCAACCTTAAACCAGCTTTTGACATCCGCTAGCATGGCTAGAGGTTACCAGAACTCTGTAGGATCTGATTACAGTAATAGTCCACAGGATAAGAGCAACAAGGGACCAGCAGACATAGTGAACCAGTATGGTGGTGGCAACCAGGTTTGGGTAGGAGGGCAACAAAGGAGTCACCATGCCCCCATGAGCCCCAGTAACTCTGAACAGCCTCACACAGCCGGAACCCAGGTAATGTCACCTATAGCTTCCCATTTAAATAATGTGGCTTTGTTATTTTTCTTTCAGATGTCAAATGATGATGATAATTTGTGTGTGTGTGTGTGTGTGTGTGTGTGTGTGTGTGTGTGTGTGTGTGTGTGTGTGTGTGTGTGTGTGTGTGTATGAACTTGTTGTGGGGGAGCTTTATTGTTGTTGTTTTTATTTTTGTGGGCTGGAAATGAACATTTTTGTGTGGTCAGGGTCAGGTGTTGTGGGACAGTTAAAAGTGAAGGTCTTGTCCTTGTACTGATTTGACACAAACAATGTCTGTTGTCATAAATAAAATCTATGGGTAGTCTTTCTTACTTAGTAATTTGCTTGTTGTGTTGCACTGCTAGAAAATGTAGGCCACTTTTTTCTTTTTTTAACTTTTGTGCTTAAGTTATTAAAGTTGGAATTCATTTTCTGTTGATGGAGACAGATTGTTAAGTTTGTGCCATCCTTTTCATTGAAGGTTGCTTATCCTGTGCCTTTCCCTTTGCATTTGCTTGCTGAAAGTGCCAGTAAACAGATCAGTGATTTGAGTAAGTGCAGATTGTTTGGGGATTTCAGTTATGGAGATAAAATCCTTCTGTCAAAGCCAGGAAACATTGGTCTTAGGTTGACATCCTATGTGTAATCTGATTGGCTCCTCATCATCTGCTCTTGGCCATTTCTAATTGATCGCTTCTGATGTTATGGTGTAACAGTTCTGATGAGTTCACAAAGTTTTACTGTAGCTTTTTTGTTTAGATAATTTTTTTGTACATTTGTGTAATATATCTAAATAGTAAATTAGAATCACATCCACATGTACAGCCAAGGCAAATGCATGATTTTCAGTGAATTTTAAACTGTAACCTTGAAGTGCTCAGCAGTAATATAATTTGAATAATAGTAAGGAAACATAAGAAATTTATTTCTTGGAGTATACTCACTGTTCTTGTATTCCTGACCTCCACCGTGCAGATTGTGCTGGTTATTGATCTGGTTTTCTTCTAAGTTTATAATTTTAATGCAAAGCTAATATTTGAAGGTTGCAATCTGGATACTTTTCTACTGGGTGAAGATAGTGTGCAGAAAATTTGCGTATCTTGTCCAGTACAACTTCATGTAGAATATATAAATCAGAATCATTTGTTTTTGAAGAGGCAGATTTATTTTAGCTCGTTGCATCTTGAAAAACGAACTTTAACAGCAGTCATATTTCATCAGCCGTTTTACATACTGATTTGTTTGCCAAGGTATATTGAACTGCCCACCTCCTACATTTGTGTTTCGTACTACATAGTTAGCTTTGACAGTAATTATCTAAGACCTGTTCATACCATCACATTTGAAGAAGGCATGCAGCTGCATAGTTACCTTGGTTAAGATGAGAAAATCCTTATTTTATGGATGTTTGCTTATGAGAGACCCAAAAAAGTTGTGATTACATACATTTGTTTTGTCTCGTGTAATAATATTTGTTGTACAGCTCAGCATGATTTTTTTCCAAGTAATTTTAATAATAAATTATTTCTCGATGCTGAAATGTAGGTCATAAGAAACATGGCATTGAGTTATGTTGTGGTTAGAAAAGTCAGTGTGTTAAATTTTAGTGCTGTCTCATTTTGAGCAGTTGTGTTAAAGAAATATATAATACTTGAGGAGGAAACAGTTACCAGCATAAATGGCAAGACAGCTTTCCTTCTGAAGGTTTGTGAAGTTCCTGATATTTGAGTTACTTTAGTAGATGTTTTGCTCTGTGTAAAACACATTTTTGACTTTGAGAAAAATGTAGCTCTTGGGGAAAGGTGTAGGGTTATAAAACCAAGAAGGGAACCACAAAAGTTGAGGTAATAAGACCAATAGCAAAAAAAAACCTTGTTTGGATCAACCAAACAGCAGGGCGGCCATAGAATTAGCATACTACACTTTTTATTAACCACTTTCATCAAATGACTCCTTCAGAATAAATAACATAGCTACCACATCTTATTTATACACACATGCATTCAATCAAACAATAAACAACTAATTAATAAACAAAAGACTCAGAAAAACCTTATACACATTCTAATAAAATTAGCTGACTCGGAGCAAAACCAATTTATAAATAAAATATATTACTTCTTACTAACATAAACCCTTCTATTCTTTAAAAATCACTTAATATTTACCATATCATTTAGCCCAGGCAACCTATCAGCACATAACATTATCTGCCATAACATTTAAATGTCTATCAGTGTTTGTGCTATAGAATTTGCAATAAAAACTGTAAATTAAATCCAAATATCTGTAGTCATTGTAGAAGTAAAGCATAAAACAGTATGCACACTAAGAGTTTTAAACAGAGTTTATGGCAACTGGGGAGAACTAGCCAAGTAATGGGACATTAAAATGGCTGCATGGGGTGGCTGCATGGGGGGAGGGCTGAGTGGAAGAGGTCTAGGTTTGCACCCCCCTACAAAAAATCTTGCGCGCTCCCCTGCCTGTAATATCAGAGCAGATTCAAAGATATGAACTCTGGCATTCTTTTCAGAATCAGAATGTGGCGCTGAATTGCTACTGTTACTACATTAAATATTATTTCTTCCCTGAATGAAAGTTGGAGAAGATTTATTCAAGTATATGGATATTCATTTTTTTCAATGTGTTGTCTATTTTTCAAAACAATAAATTGCTCAATTGCTTGAATCTACTATTCTGTGTCACTGCAATTCCAAAATCTGTTTTTAGTAAACATAACACCTCAAATGAATTTATAACTGATAGCAATTCACAAATAATGTTTGGAATTTTTCACTTTTGCCAGACAATGGGAGTTTGAATACATTTATCAAAACCAAAGAAAAAACACAAGAACCTAATAAATCCAAAAGGCATACACAGATTTGGAGTACAAATAGCTTTAATCCTGGTACCTCGGCATTTCGCTTTCAAGGCGAAAAGCAAAATGCTGAGGTACCAGGATTAAAGCTGTTTGGAACTCCAAATCTGTGTACGCCTTTTGGATGTATTAGTTTGAATCCATTACCTGGAGACTGAGATTTTCTGTGAGTAAACAAGCAGTTGGAACATCTGGTCCAGAGTGTTAATAATTCAAGCACATGAGAAGGCTTCAACTTTTCATCGCTATATGTAAGCGCTAGAGTATATAAGTTCACATCATTTTCTGGCTCAGTTGTGTAACAACTTCTTAATCTTAATTAAATCAAAAAAGTCAGTTACATAGATTTATTCAAAGAGATGAATACAATCAAATGTTTTATTGTGCCAGACTGAGAAAACTTCTAAAACTGCAAAAAGGGGAAAGAGTAAAGATAGGTATGGAAATTCAAATTAACGACCGGAAAAATCTCTTAGTACATTATGCCAAATTGTACTGAGATTTTACTATGTATAGAAAACAATTATTTATATATATGGAATGAATACAAAGCATTTATTTGAGCCATAGAATGGATGTGAAGAAATTCTTTTGCCAAAACTCTTTACTTCCCAAGTGTTAAGCGAAAGGCTTTCACAAGTCTAACTCAGTACTATTAGCCAGTCATATTATAAAGAATCCTACAGGGTTTGTAATCATTCAGAATCAGCCATTCAGAGAGCTACTCAATCCAATTCTATCTCCTGTAGTTCTGAATTAATTTGTGGCAAAAGATCAACTTACATTTTGACAGTATTCGACATCTGGAAGACTGATAATATATGTTATACTGACTGTAAATGTAAATTGACAGTGACCTTAAAAATACTAAGTCAGTACTTCGATGTTAGATTTTTATATATTAGGCACCTTTTATTGTATTTCAAATGACTAAAACAGTTACAACAAACAGCATAGTTAATGTTATAAGTGAAATGAATTGTAGAAATGCTTTTCAGTCAAATGTGTCATTTTGTATTGCTAACTCCATTGTCCTGTGAACAAATGTAATTTTAACCTGTTGAAGGAATTTTTCAAAAAGCAGCAAGCAGTGTTTTTGTACTGTGTCAAAGGCATTAGTGCAAAGGCATTAGCTATCTCAAAAAGCAGCAAGCAGTGTTTTTGTACTGTGTCAAAGGCATTAGTGCAAAGGCATTAGCTATCTCCAAAAGCAACAAGCAGTGTTTTTGTACTGTGTCAAAGGCATTAGCTATCTCAAAAAGCAGCAATCAGTGTTTTTGTACTGTGTCAAAGGCATTAGCTATCTCAAAAAGCAGCAAGCAGTGTTTTTGTACTGTGTCAAAGCCATTAGTGCAAAGGCATTAGCTATCTCAAAAAGCAGCAAGGAAATGGATGTAATGGAGTTCAGTGCTGAGGTAGCTGATCAAAAGAGAATCTGTTCTCATAGTATATGCAAAAAGTAAGGGGGTTATTCTTAGGAAGCCACTATTTCTGCTATATCCTCTTTTTCAGAGTATGAGAGAGTATTAATACCCTCAACATAGAACATTTTCAGAAAGGCTGTCCATAAACCATGGGTTGCTTTTGCCCGTTCTTGCTTCCTGTCTTTAACAGCTTATATTTTCAAAAGGTTTGACATATTCACATACAGTTTTCCAGACATGTAACTGGTATAGCCATCCAATTATGTTCCTTCTCTCAAATTCAGTCGAGCCACTGTATCTTGAATTTTAAAAACGTTTATATAGCAATACATATTTTTATTCTTCCTAATGTCTCCCAAACATTGTATATATGCATTTTTATTTTTTTTATATTTATTAGTCCAGCAACAAATGAAAGCTGCACTTTTATTATTAATTGAATACTCTGCAGATGTTGCAATTTGTTCGAATGTTGATGTCCATTCTGACCTGAATTTCGCTTACTAATGTATTCCAGTATGTTTCTATTGTTTTGATGAATTATGTGGTTTTCAGTACAATACACATGGATACTAAGCTTTATGTAATACTTTCTGTGATTGAGCAGCCCTAAAGGTAAGGGGATGACAGTAATTTGAGTGTGTGTCACATTCTGATTCAAAAATTATTTTTTATTTAAAATTTAAAATGATTGTTTAAGATGTGTTGCATCTTAATTATGTGATTAAAAATCACAGATACTAGTTTGTACCCCATGCACAGTTTGTCATAATGATGTTAGATGCATAAGTCACTGGCTGGTTGCATATTTAATCTGAGTGCTAACTCATAATTGCCATCAATGATCTATTTTTCAACATTTTAATTTTTTTGAAAACATCACCTTCTTAGACGGACTGTTTATCTTATAAAAGCACAATGTATTTATGGGTTTATATAAAATGGTCTTTCCTGAGTATTTATAAAAATGAAATGTGCACATTGTTTTGGAAATGGATATAAAGATGTTTGAAGAATGGATGGTAACAAATCATAAATGATAATAGAGCGGTAATCTTTGGAATTCTAGATGCATTACATCTTAAGCAAGTGATTGAACACCACAGGATACTAGATTGGACTACCTACATAATTTGTAACAGTTGAATATTCCCATTCTTATTTATGGGTATACCTACTATAATTGTGAAGTGGTCACACAATGTCTGCAAATAAAAGCTAGTCGGTACTTTACTCACATGTATCCAGCACCTAGCCGCTGCATGTGCTGTGCCTGTACACACACGCGCACACAGATACACAGACACACACACACACAGACAGACACACACATGCACACACACACACATACACACACACACACACACACACACACACACACACACACACACACACACACACACACACGCACACACACCCTCTCTCTCTTTCTGAAACCACCCCTGACAAACTAGATCAATCACTGTTTTGGTGTGACCAGACAATAGAATGGGTCAGTCACTTCCACTGACAGGTTGGCTGTGACCCCCCCCCAAATAAAAGAACTATTTGATTGTACTACCTCAGATGTATCTACCACTGAAACAAGCATTCGGAACGAAAAAATAAAAAAGTAATCAGCGAGACCTGAACGCAAACTCGCTACCACTCGCAACAATGTTGCCAACAGCAATTGTACACAGTTCCAACACCACGGGATATGTAAAAAACAGGTTTAATGTTATAAAGTTGAGCGCTTTCACCCGCACAAAGCGAGCTTCATCAGAACAATTAAAACAACAAATGAATACCATTTAAATAACCAGTTCTTGGCGCCAAAATGTCTTAAAGCTGCAGGCAATAAATGAACATAAAATCAATATTTTCGTTTCCTATTAAATATGTACAAAAGGTGTCAATAAAATACTAATATAAAATATTATTATGCTTACCAAAACAATTTATGTAGTAGTTATTCATATATATTATATATTATAAATTTTTTTTGTGAGGAAATGTATGAACCTTCATAATATATTACCTGTCCAACTCCAAAATGGGTTTAACAGTTATAAATTCATTTAATCCAGGTGGTGTCATGGCATCAGTTAATAATTGCCACCACACTTCTCTATATGCTAGAAAATTCTTAATATTACCACCTCTAGGATATATAGTTATATTTTCTAATATGGCAAATTTAAAATGATGATCCTCACCCTTGCTCTTTATATGTTTATAAAGTGCATTTTTAGTGTCCTTGGTTCTAATACTGTACAAATGTGAATAAATTCTTATTTTAAATTTTGTCTCAGTCTTTCCTATATAATAGGATGGGCATGCCATACATTTTGCAAGATAAACAAGCATGTCAGTGTTGCAATTGCCATATTTAAAAGTAATTTTAGCTTTATTAATATTGTTCAAAGTTATATATTTCTGTTCATTTATGGCATAACATTGATGGCATGCTCCACATTTGACAGTATGTCCAAGTTCTCTCTTCAAGAGCTATTATATGTAATATTGTCACTTTTAATTGTAGTGACAGCCCCATTCCATAAGATGTAAATATCATCCAAAAATTGTGAATAATATTTTATGTTAGCTATATGTTCACTTTTAAAGATTTTTTCTTCCTCCCAATCTAGCATTACCAAATTGGCATAGATGGGGGCACATGCTGCCCCCATAGCTACACCTTTGGTTTGCCTGAATATCTCTCCTTCATAGTAAATGAAATTATTTTCAAGTACTAAAGTCATCAATTCAGTAATGAGGCTGATCCTGTCCCAACTAAGTTTGGTGTATTTTCTGATACTATTTGTAAAAGCCTCAATTCCTTGAATTGGAGGTATACAAGTGAACAAGTCAACAACATCTATGGAAGTAAACAATAAACCATTACTATCTAAATTTAACGGAAAGTTCTTTAAAAACTCCCATGAATCTTTGACTAAATGTTTTATCTCAGCATAAATTGGTTTGAGTATAGTATCTATAACAACTCCTATGGGAAAAGTCTTAGATTTACTTTCCGAAATTATTGGTCTAAATGGGGGATCTGATAAATTCTTATGAACTTTGGGTATACCCACTATAGTTGCCATAAGTGGAAATTCAACTACCATAAACTTCTACAGTTCCTCAGTTATCCTCTGTTCTAATAAATATTCTTCTAAATACATATCAATTCTCCTGTATGCAATGTGGGCCTCATTCATAGATGCCACTGTGTACCTCAGATGTATAGCAATCCCCTCCACATAAATGTAAATTTTGACAAATAACACAGACTAGTCACTTTCATCTGCATTGTGTCCCCACAGTAAATAGTCACAATTTGTCTACTCTAGTGTCTAACTGGTTGAGAGAAAGGAATAATGACCACATAAATTGTATGTCACTGGAAATAAATATTAATCTGAGGAAGTCCAGTACAGTGGGATGAAAGAACTAAGTCTAGTTAAATAAACAAAACTACTGGGGGAACCTCATAATCAGATTTTTTTAATATTCATGTTACCTGTGTAATCACATCTTTGGGCAATTAGAGAAATTTGATCTAGAGATAATTTGCAGGGTTTTTCCTTCATTAAGAAATATGATTTAAAATACTCAGCAGTCTTGTTTTGCTGCAGTATGCAATAAACTACATTATTAAATGTCTAAGGCACTATTTTAATGACATATTTAAAATAGTTCTTTATAGGTAAAATAAAATTATCTTTATTGTAGTTTCCCTTTTAAAGTAAGGAGAATATATCATGTGTATACTGATGATATAGTAGTGTTTTTTGAAGTTACTAGGAGATAGAACTATATGTGTTATATGACTTTGAAGAGTTCTGTTTGGTAAATGCTGTTGATGAATTCTCATTCTGTCTAATTGCACTTAATTCAGTCTTCCTGAAGGTGTATGATAAGCTATATATGCACTGTAGTAACCCTTTGTTATGCAAAATCATTGCAAAGATGGTGTATACATGACCAGAATTTCATTTAATAGCATATGAGCTACGGATCCTTTTCCATCCAATTTCTGCAGTCTTTTGCAATACTGATACTGCTATCATTAGGGAAGTCAATGATCTCTGTAGGAATAGAAACTAATGCTTTTTTGTATGCTGGCCTTGTTTCATCTGTTAGCAAAATTTCACATTGTGTATTGTGGGAGCAAAATCAAGCATTTGAACTTTCTCCTTGTTCTTGATTGATTCACTTCCTACTTACCCATACATGCCCAAATTATGGTTCCTGAAATTTCTGCTCTCTAATTTTTACAGTCCAGAGAGTGGAATGATACAGAAATGAATTTTGAAACGTCTTCTATTCAACAAATCTATGTTGTCTGGGGTGGGGGTGGGGCATTCTGACTTAGGGGTCAGAGTTGGCTTATAATTGCTCTGCTGATGGTTCTTAACTCACCTTTTTTTCTTAGGAACATGTGGTATGAATTGATTCTTCAGAGAATATCCTAGAAGGTATCACACCTGGCTCTGTTTCAATCAGTTGAAGTTCATTTAGAGCTGAAACAGAAGTCCTGGCCATACGAGCCAGTTTGTGTGATTCCTCCACTTTGCCTCTCTGCTGTTTACTCTTTATGCTGGCATTAAGTATAAAATGTGTGACCTTTCCATTATATTTCCATTATACATGACAATGAGCTAATATTTTGGTCTCCCCACCACCAACATTAACTGGTTTTGTATTGTACAAACGTCTGCTGCATGGTTACTGACTGATAAAGGTAGTTAGTAGGATATTCCTTCCATACTTTGGAGATTTCATTGGCTCTTATTTGGTCTCTTCTTGATCTGATAGAGTATATTTAAGGACAACTTGATCATGGGGCATTTGTGGATACTATCCCTATTGCCCTCAGTAAAGATTTTGATAGTGTCCTACACAAGACTAATGGAGGTGTTAGAATGTTATGGTTCTCAGCCTATTTATCTTAGCAAAAACAGGCTGTAAAAAGTGGTGATGTTATTTCCATCTCCACATTGGTTAATGTAGATGCACCTTAGGATTTGGAACTTGGACTCCTGCTCACCATTGGTGTAAAGGAAATAGCACTTCAAATGATGCCTAGGTAGATAAAAAAGTAATAGGCATCAATAACTGGTCAAATAGTGTTTGCCATTCTAGGGTGATCCAGTATATGTTAGCAGAGAATGAGATGCTCTGCTGTCCAGCTTGGTTCATTAAGGATGGCCTGCATCTTTCAATACAAGTGTTCTGCATACTGACAAAAGCCTCTGCTCCCCCCAGTGCTTTGTATAAGCAGCATTTAGTCTACTTGATAGCCTTTCCAATGTAAGTAACATCAATCCTGAAATTAGATCATATTGAGCTGTCTCTCCTCAGTGTCAGACATCTAACCAATAAACAGTATGAATATCTGCATTTGGCGAACATCTATGTTTGAATTTTTACTGAAACTTCAGTTAAATATAAAGAAAATACTTCCTCTGTACCAGAGTTTGCATTTTTCATGCTTTCAAACTGAATGACAACTACAGTGGAGTCTCCGAATTTGTCAAGGAATATATCCCCTCCGGGCATATTTTTGGGGACTCAAAGTAAACTAGTTTAAATACAGATAACTCTAAAATGCATTACTTTATCAACTAATAGCTTGCTTCAGAACAACTTCTCTGTCCCCTGATGGCCAAGTAATATTTTAGTGATCTAAATCATGTTCTTGTTGGGAAAAAAAACTCTTTTATTTAAGGTGATTTTTAACTACCCATCAATACGCTGGGGTAACTATGCCTCCAATGTAGGATATATTCTAGACTTAATAAAAAACATTCCCATGGGTAGCTGGTTAATAAATTTAACAGAAAACAAAATTGTTTTACCTGATTTTTACAAGCATAGCCACTATTGTGATAGTCTTCTGTCTTCTCCTTCTCCAGTGAGGTCTGAACATAAAAATTGTGATGATCTCTTTTGAATTCAGGAAGTGCCTACAGCAAAACCCACTGAGTTTAAGGACTGAAAATATGCCAGCATCAACCTACTCTGTGATGACATGCCAATATTTCTTATGATTGCACCTTGACACAGTAACATGCTTCACTAAGGAATTCTGTATCCATTTGGAAAATGAATGTAGGTGGCAGTCCTTATCAGAAAATAGTATCACAGGAAATTCAAAAATAAACACTTTGGTGTCTACCACCATAACAAAATATACAACTTCTTCTTTCGTCTTTTTCCTAGTTAGGTTCATAGATTCATAGGTTCATACTAGGCTATCTGCCCTGGGGCAATTATAAGCCTAGCCCGATTCTGTATGGCTTATGCCACCCCTTGATTTGAGTATACTGTGCCCTTTTTAAGGTTTAGTTTACTGTGCCTCTGTCTAATAGTGACACGGGAGTAATCCCTGGGACAAACCTACAATCCCCCATCCACCTATCGAGATTCTTCTTGAAGAGATTCAGTGAGGTGCTCTGCCTCACATGAACTGGAATTCTATTCCAGAGCGAAGGGAGCCTCTGAGTTATGAACCTGTCCCTCCAGCAAGTTCTATTTATTTCTGTGCTGAGGTTCAAGTCCCTCGAGCATGTGGCTCTAACGGATTTAGATTTACTGAGGTGGAGCATGTCCATTAATTCTGGATTTGACATAGCTTTGTATGTCAGGCATAGATCGCCTCGAAGTAGGCGGTATGCAACTGAGTAGAGCTGGAGTTTTTTTAACCGAGCAGCATATAGCATCTGTTTGAGACCCTTGATCCTCTTGGTGAGATACTTTTGGGGTCTTTCTAATTGCTGCAGGTGTCGGGTAAGGTACATCCCAAAAGGGGCATTGTATTCTATGATGGACCTGATGAGGGATGAATAAAGGGGCACGATTACCTCTCTTGATCTAGATGTGAAACCCTTCGTGATGAGGTGGGCTATGTAGAAGGTCTTTCTAACCACTTTGGCAATGTGGTTTTCAAAGGAGAGATTGCTATCAACTTGGGTCCCCAGGTCCCTAATAACTTTCTCTGTACTGAATGGGTTTCCGTCTATGTGGTAATTTGTGGGCACATTGTTTTTGCCAAAGGGTATGACTATACATTTTTTGGCATTTAGCTTTAAACCATGGCGCTGGCACCAGTTATCTGTCTCTGTGAGACCTTTTTCCAGGATGTTTGTGTCAGCTGGAGAGTCGATTATGGCACCCAATTTGCAGTTGTCTGCAAACTTGGTGAGCCATAGTCCTCCCATGTTTGCCTGTACCTCAGAAAAGTATATACCGAACAAGAGTGGTCCCAGGACAGAACCCTGTGGGACGCCACTTGTGACCGGTTTCGAGTCTGACATGGCTCCAGCAACTCTCACTCTGTGGGTTCTGTCTTTGAGCCAGTTTGTGACCCATCTTGTGACATAGGGGTTTATATTTAAGCTGGATAGCTTATCTATGATGCCCGAGTGGGGTATTGTGTCAAATGCCTTTGCAAGGTCCAGATAGGCTGTGTGGACTACCTTCCCTTCATCTATGGCTTTGGTGACTGTTTCGAAGAAGTCAACCAGGTTCAAAAGGCAGGATCTGCCCTTGACAAAGCTGTACTGGGTAGGATCTAGTGTCTGTAGGTCCCCAATGTCTTTGTTTATGAGCTCCATGATGATCCTCTCCATAGCCTTGCAGACTAAGCTAGTCAGGCTTATTGGGCAATAGCTTCCAGGGTCCGTAGAGGCTCCACCTTTGTGGAGTGGGACCACTGTTGCTGTACGCCATTCTGTGGGCACATATCCTGTAGTGAGGCTGAGATTGTATAGCTGTTTTATTTGAGGGATTAGTTCCTCTTGGAGGTCATGTAGGACGCAACCTGGGATGCCATCTGGTCCCATGGAAGCAGTGTTTTTTACTTTGGAGAGGGCAGCCTTCACCTGAGCATCAGAGATGTTTGGGAGGCAGCCCTCTGTCGGGATAGATACTTGCTCTTTTGGGGGGGAGGGGGGGAGAAGTTTGCACTGAACCTGTCTGCCAGGATATTGGCGATGTCTGTGGGTTCAGTGTATTTTTTGTTGTTTAGAATCAACTCAGAACAAGTCTGGGAGTTGCATCCCAGGTTCCTAACATAACTGACAAAAGCCTTATGATTGTCTTTGGTGTCCTGTGCAATTTTTTTCTCGAGGCTGGCCTTGGAGGATTTTATGAGGGATCGTAATTTTTTGCTAGTACTGATCAGTGATGCCTTCCCTATTAGGGATTTTGCTCTGTCATGTAGTAGCTTCCTCCTTCTGTTGTACAGTTTATTTATGGCAGGGGTCCACCAGACTGGACGCCTGCCTTTGGATGATTGGGTCTTGGTTTTGTTTGGGATAGCATGATCCATGCATTCCTGGAGATGGACTCCTCTAGTGGACCTTATAGTGTTCAACATTTTTTTCAAATGCTTTTGATAGCATCCTTGAGTAGAGGTGTTTGATATCCACTAACTAAAGTATTTTCTTCCCTTTGTTGTATACTTTGTTTATGGGCGCTCATGAATGGCAGAAGAGTTTTATGGTGTTGAGTTGCCAGCCCGGCACCCAACCTTCCACAGAAGGCACACACACACACACACACACACACGCACGCACACACACACACACACACACACACACACACACACACACACACACACACACACACACACACACACACACACACACACACACTCCTAGGGCCAATTTAGAGTGTCCAATCCACCTACAGCATGTCTTTGGGAGCAAATCCATGTGACCACAGGGAGGACATGCAGACTTAACATAGAAGGCACCCCAGTCAAGGATTGAACCGGAGTACCTCTTGCTGTGAGGTAACAATGACAGCTGCTGCACCACTGTGGCTGCCCACAAACAAAGTATACAACAAAGGGAAGAAAATACTTTAGTTAGTGGATATCAAACACCTCTACTCAAGGATGTTATCAAAAGCATTTGAAAAAAATGTTGAACACTATAAGGTCCACTAGAGGAGTCCATGAACTTCTGATGGCCCCTAAAGAGAAAGATGCTTATCAATCCTTCCTTATCTATGTTAAAAAACTGAAAGACAATAGCCTGTATTGATCTGAACATATTCATAATGAAGGCTAATATTCTGACCCAACAGACATTGCTATTGTCCTTCTAAACACATTTAGTGCTGGCTTCACCCCTGAGACTTCTATTCAAAGCACCAAGATAATGGATTCTCTTAGTCCTCCATTTATCTCTAAAGATCATTTACTGGAAGTGCTACCTAAGACCAAAAATTGTTCAGATATGTGTCTTGACAATAAACCTTGATGCTTAATTTGTTTTAAATATGACAATTTAGACACACTCTTAACCTAAATTAAACCACTGGTTTTGTCCATAAAGTGTCTCACTTCTGTATTGATGACCTTCCATAAGCATGGCCTTATAACCTGCTAATCACAGACCTATTAGCCTTACAAGCCTCATCTGTAAAGCCATGGCGTCTATTATAATTAGTCTCATAAACTGCAATAAAAAGACTCTTATTATACTTGACCCCCAATACTTTAGCTTTGTGGAGGGTAGATCATGTGTACTTTATCAGGTAAATTTCTTTCAAATAGATGCCGGCTATGCTGTGTACATGGTGTAACTTAACCTACTAAGGTCTTGTACATCATTCTCCATATTGACATCATTCAAATGCTAAATGTTTTAAAAATGTATCTATACATAGTAAGATGGATATCAAACTGGGTAAAAGATGGAATCCATGTAATGTTAGCAGCAGGTGCGATTAAAAAAGTGACCAACAGTGTCCCTTATAGTTCAGTGCTGAGACCTTTCCTTTTTGGTATTAGTTCTCAGAGATCCAACTAGAGAGCCAAGACATCTGGTTAACAGATGATTGTAAACTTGGAGGTTAATGTTAACTCTTCCTATGGCACCCAGTCTCTCCACAATGAACCCTGTCTAGTAAAGTCTTCTTGTTCTAAAGATGGACTCAAACCAAATGATAATGAGATTTGTATCATCACTTTTGGTACACAATTACTCCACTCACCTTACTGTTTTGATAACACACCACTGCAATACAAAAATGTAGTCATGGATCTAGGTACCTTGGCTGATATCTCTCTCTCAGTTTTGGCCATTATATCATAATAGTTGTCAGGAAATCATTTTATTTAGCCCAACTAATTTCCAAAGGAATACCAGTGTCTAAAGTGGTTATCAATCACTTATAACCAACATTGGATCAGGACAGTTATTGAGTATGATGCTCTCCTTCGGGAAATATCTCTCTAAACAAATCAAATGATTTGAAAGACCACAGAGGTTCCAAACCAAAAAGAAAACACGCCTAAAGTCCCTGAGCTACCATAGAAGACTGTAAGCTCTATCTTTTTATGCAGTGCCTTACAGACTTTTGAGGGGAGATCGTTGTCTTGCTTACATTGCCATCAATGTCCTGGACTTCCTGTATCACTGCAAGTCCAATATCACCACTTGTAATAGAACCAAGGATCTAAATTTTAATTAACAGATAATTAAAAAAAGTGGAAAACAGGTTTATAATCTAGTCCCTACCAGACCTCTGGAATAAACTTCCAGTAAGCATAGCCTAGATGACTGGATTAGGTATCTACAGATTTCTCTGGGATTGACTAATATTACCTATGGCTGAAAGGAGGTATGCTCTGTGGGTGAGTATTGACAACATATTTAGTTTCATAAGACTTAGTGTCCTTGGAATTGCCTTGACATATCTTCTGCTGCTGCTTCATTTACTTATGAATCTAAATTTACCATCAAAGCTCTTAACCCACTCATATTAAAGGAGGTTGCTAAGATCAAGGTCCTTCAGTACAATATTATTTTTTTAACTTTATCATTTTCATTTTGTATATGTAGCAAAGCTTTTCAACAATACCACTTAACACACACACATTTTCACTCATAACATTCTTTCCACATTTGTGTACCATATTATGTAATATATTCACCACAATACATAACATAAACATCCAAAATTTACATATTATTACAAAAGAATAACATTTCTTCATATTCCTGTTCACTTCATCGCATATATACCCATAACACCCATCATAATTTAAGCTGTATCATTCAGTCCATAAATATTTCTCACTTTATACATATTGTGCTGTATGAAGCACCATATGCAGAATTTAGGCTACTCCACTTCCATGCCTCTCGACTCTTCAGAAGGCTACCCCCATTTGAGTACAGTGTTTCTAATCTCTGATAATCCCTGCACCTGCAATCTTTACTAGGATTCCTACTCCAATAAAATACTATTTCACCTGATTTATCAATCTATCTTGTCCCTTTGCTTTTTTCAGTCTGCACATTGCTGAACACCCCCTAATGTCCCCTTGATAGCCATTGCACATGCCCCTGCATACTTTTTGCATGCATATTCTTGACTCTCTTTCTATAAGTTTTCAGACCTTCCCCTTTTCGTGTCTTAGCTATCACCCAACACACTTCACCAGTGAGCAGATGAAGTCCTTCACCACAGTATTGATGAACAATTAAATATAGCCACCAAGTAAATAGTGCACTGAGTAAAGCAGTGTATAATCAGGCACACTTTGCAATATTTGCTTAACACTAAGAGCTTGACCACTGCAACTTTGTACTTCTAGTAGTTGGAGGAGAGAGCAGTTTCAGTACTCCTTTCATTTCTATCTCAGATGTCTTACATGCCATGTGTTAGCAAACTATGTTTAAAGCTCATTTCCAACATTACATGCAAGGATGAATAAAATAACACTATTATTTTTTAATGAGTCACTACATAATGAATTACTACAAACTCTGACAGGCCAGATTGTAAGCCTAGCAGAGATGATAATGCTCACTCAACACATTCTTTGTTTTACATATGCAGGTGCTTAATGATAATTTGGTATGTGGTTTTTGTGTCTTTCGGCTTATCCCGGTTAGGGGTCGCCACAGCTGAACTCCGGTCCGCTAATGATTGGTAGTGGATTTTTATGTGCTGAGTTACCAGCCCTGATGCACAACCTTCAACAAAGGCATGCCCATGCACGCATGCCTCCACACAGAAGACGCTCTAGCTGAGAAACGAACAGGACAACTTCTTGCTGTGAGGCGAGTTGGTATGTGGTATTCAAGCCTTTTTCATCTGAAGTGCATAACCTTATGATGAGGAATCAAGCTTCACTATATTTTGCTTTTATCTAAAAGTATTTACAATTTTAAATGTATAGTTTCAAAAGGGCCTGGAACTGTGTAGTTCCCAGGTAGTGTGCACAGATCTCTATTAAAATGAGCTGGGGTTACTGAACAGCACAAATGGGTATCTGTGTCTGCAGATCCTGTCCATGTAGTCAGAGAACCACATTGGTGTCCAAAGAAGCAGAAGCTGACATCTAAATGAGTGTGTCCATATCCTTTTAAGCTCATTGGAGCATGGTGGTGCTTGTTTATGCTGCACGTCACCATGCCCAGCAAGGATAGGTGTACACTGGCTGCTAAGCTTTGTTTATCTTTGGGGCATGTGTTTCAGTGGATTTGAGTGTGTTTGTGCAGCATGCCAGTGTGGCTGAGTGTGACCTTTCATAGGGGGTGTGTACAATGAATGCTGAGCATTGTTTACTTTTGTGGTGCATGTTTGTGCACCATGCCACACTGCTGAGTGAGGAAGGCTGTTTAAAAAAACAAACAAAAAAACTCTATTTTAGCTACCAGATTGAAGAAAATAATAAATTTAATCATTTCTAATGAACAAACTGGGTTTTTAACTTCTAGGCAAGCTAGTGACAACACCTTAACACTCCATACTTTAATCTCTTATGCCAATCAAAAGAATTTAAATATGTATGCCCTTATTACTGATGCACAAAAGGCCTTTGATAGAGTTAACATAACATTTCTATTTAACATTTTACCCTGCTTTAAAATACCTCAAGAATTCATCCTATCATTACAAACATTATATAATAGCCCTTATACAATTTTATACATAAATAAAATGTTTTCTAATAGAATTCAAATCAGGAACGGTACCCGTCAAGGTTGTCCTTTATCCCCTCTACTATTTAATTTATATTTAGAACCTGTATTTCTGCATATTAAACAAAATGTATATCATAATGCCCCAATAATTTACGGTACCAAGATCTCTATGGCAGCTTTTGCAGATGATCTTAATATATATTGTACAACACCTGTCTCTGATACCAAACAAATACTATCTGCGGTTGAAAAATTTGCATTAATATCAAATTATAAAATAAATCTTAATAAAACCAATATATTTCCTTTGAAAACACCTAAACCCTTTTCACTTCTACCTCTGATAGGGCAAGTAAAATCTGAAGAAAAGATTATAGGAATCACATTCTCCACAGATAATAAGGACTTCTATCTCAATAATGTTAAACTAAAATGGGAACAAATTTTATTAGATCTAAGGAGATGGGATAACCTGAAATTACCCACATTAGCAAAGGTATCAATTATTAAAATTAATGTCTTGCCTAGAATGTTATATATCTTTAGATCCGTTCAAGTGTTAATCCCCAATAAATTTTTCAAACAAATCCACATCGAACTTGCTAAATTTATATGGGAACCAAGGAAAACTAGAATATCATACGATAAGTTGATGACCCCGAAAAATAAAGGTGGGTTAGATTTACCTGACTTTGGAAGTTATTATTTAATTATAAATGCTAATAGAATTCTAAGAATAACTAACTATGACATACATAATAGTAACTGGTGTCCTAATTGGATAAGATTGGGTTACATACATGTTGAACATTTGAACATGAATCCCAAAGCTTTACCCTTTCTAAACAGAGATATCATTAAAACATATGCTCTAATGAATCATATAAAAATGTATATATCATCATTACAAAATCTCTTTAGATCATTAAATCTATTTCAGTATATGATTTTCTTACAACCCTTTCATAAAAACCCTAACCTAAGAATCAATAATCAACTTATAGACATAAAAAACTTCCCACTAATAATAAACTTAACTATGCAAGATATATACCCATATCTAAATTATTCCGCCCATGATCTAAGACAAGAAATGAATCTCCCCAAATCATACTTAGTCATATTGAGGCAAATTAAAGAATTATCTATTGGTTACTTTAAAGGCTTATCTGTTAATAAAGAGAATTTAATGAAATGTACCTCAATATGGCAAGCTCTATTACAAACGACCAAATATATAACGTCCACCTATAAACTGATAAAAGATATCAAATATCATGATCACCTTCTTGTATCGAACTATTGGAAAGAAAAATTACCTTTGGTTGAAGAAAGTAAATTCATAAGTGCAATTAAATTAACAGCAAAATCAATCTCCCTCCAAAAGCTAACTTTCACCCAACTCATGATATTCAGTAATGCATACTACACACACCTTAGCTTGTATAAATTTAACTCCAAGAATTCTCCAAAATGCCCATATTGTAAAGACGAAATTGCGGACCTCCTTCATATGTTTTGGAGGTGCAAATGTATATATAAACTTTGGAATTCCCTAAGGTTACAACTACAAAAGATGGGGTATCAAAATTCAACATTATCTTGGGAATTTATGATATTACACATGCCTCCAAATAATACACCTAGATCCCAGGTGATTGTACTTATGAATATTTTCCTATTAGTGAAGCTCTATATAGCTACAAATTGGCTGAACCCAACTCAAACATCTTGGGAAAATGTTAAGATCTTAGCGATAAAACACATATTAGCCCACAAATATGGTATCAATAGCCAAAGTAAACATCCAAATAATCTAAAGATTTGGGAACAAATTTTCAACATTATATTAGCTCAATCCACCAAAATCAGGAAACCCCATTATTATTTTGTTTTATACTATAAAGTATAACCTTTGTAAGAACCTTACTATTTCAAGAGATTATCTTTGCACAGAAGAATTTTTATAGATATGTTATTCAAATAGTGAAAGCATTCATGTAAATAATGTATACATTTTGTGTTAATGTTGATAAAAGTTGTTTGGAAATTATCTCTCTATTTTCCCTGTTAAGAGTTTGTATGAAGTGAAAAATAATAAAGATTTATTATTGAAAAAAAAACAAAAAAACAAATTGGCTGAGAAAGGCAATGAGATCTTAATTACTGGTGACCCCTGTTCTACTTGAACTAAGGCCAATAACAGTCATTAATGATATACTTGCCAGGTGGAATCCATCATAGGTAGCCAATCACAAAGACAGCACCTGTAGCAGAGCATTATAAAGGTTGCAGAAACCCTGCAACCTTATTTCACCTCCATACTCTGCACCACTGGAGTACAGACTTGGGACTTATAACTGAAGAAATGTTAGGGGCTGCTGCAGGTCTGCTACATATGTATGTGCTAGATGTTAAGGTCAGTGCTTCTGCTGCTGACCATAGGCCTAGACTGAGAAGGAGAAGAGTGTTCAGGCCCAGGATAACCTTCCAAGGGCTACATGAGCTGGAGATTGTAGAGCACTACAGGGAGGACAGGGACATACTACAAGAACTCACTGAGGTCTGCCGACCTCAACTCAGACCCAGAGCCAACAGAGGGGAATCCATCCTACTGAAAATTAAGGTATGTGCAGCTCTTAGGATACTTGTTGCAGGTACATTCCAAAGACCAAATGAGTACATGATGGGGGTGCCACAGGCATCAGCATCCAGGATACTCCACTAGTTCCTGGATGCCATGCTACCACATGCCAGTGAGCACATTTATTTTTCCCTCACCCCTAAGGTGCCAGCAGTATGCAACACTTCTACAGTGTAGCACACTACCCTGAGGTACTGGTTGCCATAGATTGCACTCATGTACACATCAAGACACCACCTGATGAGGAGGATAGAATGTACATGAACTGCAAGGTGTACCACTCCATCAACTGCCAGGTAGTATGCAATGCCCAAGGCATTATCATGAATGTGTATGCTGGCAGCCTTGGCTGTTATCACAACATCCATATCTAGCATGCATCACAGCTGTACCAGAAATTTGCTATGGGGGACATTCCACACGGCCATTTACTGGAGAATGCTGGCTACACACTGGAACCATGGTTGATGACACCCATCAGAAATGCACACACACTCACAGAAAAATGCCATAATTAGGCACACACACAAACTAGGAACATCACGGAACATGTGTTTGGGCTGCTGAAGTCATGGTTCCAGTGCCTCAATATATCTGGTGGAGCCCTGCAGTACTCTTCAGCCACATGTGCACACATGTTCACAGTATGTACAATGCTACATAATATGATCCTGCACATACAGCTGCAGCAGGATCAGCAAAGGAAAGGAATACACAGCCCCCCACCAGAGCCTAGGTCACCATAACCACACCCAGAGGGGGAGTACGACAAGGAAAACCCTGTGATTGTCCCTATAGGCAGATGTAGACATGCCCAGTATGCCCTGACCTTGGCCAAGAGACAGCATATAGTGCATGCACTGACAACCAAGGCCTTGACTGACACCTTACTCTGACTCAAATTCATATTAGTAAAAATGATGCCAGCTAGCCCACATAACCTGTACCTCACTATGTATTGGCTGTGGACTGCATGCATCAGACATGTCAGTCCAAACCACAGGACTGTCAATTGCTGCATTCACAAGGTAAGTCACACAGCTACTCACCACTTGTAAGGGATACTAGAATATGGTAGCATATGTATAGACCTGCCGTATGTATGCAAGAGAATATATTGGGCTACTGGGCTACTTGCAGAGCTCTAACTGCCACTTGGTACAACAGGTACTCTGTCCAATAGTATGTGCCGCATAATACTCACTAGGCCACATATCTGGAAACCCCACTACATTATTCAAGGAAGATGCTAAACAGTGGGGTCACAGAACAGTCACACAACTGTGTATGCCAGCCCTGCATGGGCTGGTCGTCCCCACCTCCAACTTATTAGTGTACCCATATAACTACTGTAGCAGTATATTTGCAATGATATATCAGCAGACCACCCAATTCCAGGGCTGTGACAAAGAGACAGAATATGGCCACACATTTTATGTCTCCCATAACATAAGGGTGACAATGTATACAGCATACTGTATGCTGTTGATTGTGTGATGAATGACACATCCCTGTCTGGCAACCTGTGTGGCTCAGTAGTTCATAGATTAGTACTAGGCTAACTGCCCTTGCGAGCCATTTTTCAGCCTAGCCAATTATCCCTTGTGAGACTCAAATCCTGCACCTTGTGTTTATAAGGCAAACACTTTAACCATTAGGCCACCCTCCCAACCCTGGGGCTGGGACATTAGCATAGGTGATGGTGTTGATGGTATGAATCTGGCAGTAGCCACATCTTCTGCATTTGCGGTAATCGTATGGTGGTATTCCCACAGACTGTCATAACCTCTTAATCTGTTACCACAAGAAAGCTGGACAAAGCCAGATTGAATGGGGGGGCAAAGTGCCAAACCTACAGACAGACGTTATACATGCTCTGAGTAACCTAGAAGGTAGCTAGTATAAAAGCAGGTTGCAAAAGTTCAGATTAGCTGCTGCATGTAAAGGCCATCACTTAAATGTCTCAGTAGTTACAACAATTCAGTGATTGCATTTTACAGTATAGTACTGGAAAAACGAAAATATGTGAGGAACAGAGCAGACATATGGGGCAAAATGTGACTCAACTGGATGATCCAAAGGGTTGTTCAACAGGAACAGCAGCAGGAAAACCAAAACAGCAGCAGAAAAATGCAAGCAAATAATAATCCACACTTTTATTCAAAAGCCTTTCTAGCTCCTCGGTGTAACCACCTTTACAGAATATAAATTTTCTTACAATCAACTCACTATATAGATTACTTACAGTTTCAATTAAATTTCCACCATTATCTAATTAAATTAAACACTTAATTAATTAAAAGACAGCAACTGTGTACTGAGCAGAAGTGAGAGTGAGAATGTGACAAAAGATAAAAGTCCCAGTTGTAAAATCCACATAGTTTATTGCAAACAAGATTAAACGGACAAGCGTGACTGGATAACACTTCTAAGAGCTGACAGGGGATTAGGCTTAAATGAAAGGGCATCTATTAAACCCAGGTTGAGGCAGCGTAGACATGTTAAATGATCCCAGGCTTTTGCATTCATCTGTTATTTTATATACATGACAATGCTTATAATAAGCTTTTATGTATCAAAATTTTTTATGTACTAGTATACTATATATAAATCTTATGTGCTAGTTTACTATGCGTTTTTATGTCTTCAGAGGGGCGGTGAGGTTAGGACGTTTACTGAAGGTAAAGAGAGTGACTGGATAACACTTCTAAGAGCTGACAGGGGACTAGGCTTAAATGAAAGGGCATCTATTAAACCCAGGTTGAGGCAGCGTAGATATGTGAAATGATCCCAGGCTTTTGCATACATCTATCATTTTATATACATGACAATGCTTATAATAAGCTTTTATGTACCAAAATTTTTTATGTACTAGTTTATTATATATAAATCTTATGTGCTAGTTTATTATGAGTTTTTATGTTTTATATATTTTATAGGATGTTCCAAGCCATCTCATACATATATATTTTTGTAACATGCTGCTTTTTGTAGCCTTTTGCAGCATGCTATGTCTTTAAATAGAGACTTGCATTGAATTGATTCTTTTGATAGGCTGATTGCTTTTGTGTTTCTCCTATATATAATACTGTTTGTTAGGGGTTTAACTATGGATCTGATGAAGCTGATATAGTGAAAGCGCTTATCCGTTTAATCTTGTTTGCAATAAACTACGTGGATTTTACAATTGGGACTTTTATATTTTGTCACATTCTCACTCTCACTTCTGCTCAGTACACAGTTGCTGTCTTTTATTTATAATTTTTTGAGCAGGGGTGTCAACCTGTGAAGCAGCAATCTACCTGATTTTATTTTTATACTTAATTAATTAAGCCAAAATAAAAAGCACAGGAGCAGACCAGAGCTTACCAAATATGTCCACATATACGAAAATCACCAGCAACAGTTCCAAAGATCCAGATACCAACACAAAAAGTGAATCACATCCAAATTGTTTATTGTGAAATTAATAGGTAAGCGCTTTCACCTGACTGGGATTCCTCAGACCATAATACCATTGTAATCAAACAGCATTCAATATATACTCCCTCGATTAATTAATTATGACATAATTTCTTTTTAGGTAAATTCAAAACACATATCCATGTTAAAAAACAGTATATACTTACTAAAGTAGTAAAAAAATGAGATTTAGAAACTAAATGCTTGATAAAGTTAAGCACAAATCCAACTTGACCCTTCTAAACCAGAGATAAATATTAGAAACTATATAACAAATATATTAAACAAGGAAGGCAATTAAAAACATTGTAATAATTAAAATAATACTATAATAGTCAGCAAATACAAATTAAAACATTTTTATTTAAAAACATATTAATTATACTGAAATGTAAGTATATTAATATTAATTAAACCTATAAAAAATATTTATCTAATATTTAACTTTCTATTTTTTAAAACTGGCCTAATATGAATTTTTTGTCGTTTAAGCCAGGTTTTTGGTCCACCCTTAACCTAATGATCCACTTGAGCTCAGTACTTCCAGTGGAATTCCTTACATCCCCACCTCTGAGACTTGGTATATTGACTTGTAATACCTGAAACCTAAATATATGTTGGTCAGTGGTGTCTAGGACATTTTGGACAGGGCATTTTTAGTAGATTTTATACGTATGTTATATAAATGTTCCCTGATCCTCTCTCATAACAGTCTTCCCATTTTACCAACGTAGAATGCAGTACATACTGTGCATCTAACTAAATATATGACATGTTCAGATTGGCAAGTAGCTTCTACATTGAACCTAAAACATTTAGACATGACTAGATGTATGAAATAGGTGTCACTTATCAAAAACTCACAGAAGTTACAGCTGTTACATGGTAATGTGCCCCCCACTGAATGGTCTTCAGAGCTCTTAATATAAGAAGAAGCTACTAAAAATGCCCTGTCCAAACATGTCCTAGACACCACTGACCAACAATCATTTAGGTTTCAGGTATTACAAGTCAATATACCAAGTCTCAGAGGTGGGGATGTAAGGAATTACACTGAAAGAACTGAGCTCAAGTGGATCATTAGGTTAAGGCGGACCAAAAACCTGGCTTAAATGACAAAATTCCTATTAAGCCAGTTTTAAAAAATAGAAAGTTAAATATTAGATACATATTTTTATAGGTGTAATTAATATTAATATACTTAAATTTCAGTATAATTAATATGTTTTTAAATAAAAACATTTTAATTTGTATTTGTTGACTATTATAGTATTATTTTAATTAGTACAATGGGGGGGATTCACTAATCCTCCGTGTAAGACTAAATAAGTCTTACATGGAAAAGGCCGTCTAAGAGTATGATGTCAGCGCATCATGTATATGCATGAGGGCACGCTGACTCAATTGGAAGGCTAACACGGAGCATTTAAGACTGCAGGGGGCGTGTCTGACTGCCGAGCAGTCCAAATATCCATGCCCCTGCAACTATATAAATGTGAAAATGACAAGTGCAATGAGCTATTCCACTGAAATGTACATATAGCAAACACTACACATCCCCACATACTAAACCCCTTTGTAATTGTAAAATGTAAACTTTTTTTTTTTTTTTTTTTTTTTATAATTCCTGATATAGCTGCCCGTATTTGCATGTGATTGCGCGGGAGTGCTCATTGCTTAGCTACAGTTAGCAATTTTGATATCAAAGAGCATAATAAGAAATGTTTATGCAAATTAAGCCAAATAGCAATAGCGTAGTGGTAGAGCCTTCTCACAAAGTGGAGGCATTCCCGGTTCTAGTCCCACCACTCCCCTTTCCATTTTATGTTTTAATTTAGTATATAAAATAATTCCTGACATATATGAATAAAATTTTAGTAAAAAGCATTGAAATGGCCAATGTATTAGTGAACAAAATGTATATATATAAATATAAAAAGGTGAACAGCATTAAGGATATTGACATATAATTGCCCATAGCTAAGCAGCATTGTACCCAGCACAATATAGTTGCCCATAGCTAAGCAGCACTTTACCTAATGCAATATAGTTGCCCATAGCTAAGCAGTGCTTTACCTAGCTCAGTATAGTTGCCCATAGCTAAGTAGCCCTTTACCTAGCGCAATATAGTTGCCCATAGCTAAGCAGCACTTTACCTAGCACAATAGGTTTGCGCGGAGCTGTGCACCGTGCTAACCAGCACAACGTTGGGCAATGTGGAGCAACGTAGAGCAAAGTTGAGCAAAGTTGCCTAAACACAGCCACACCCCCTAGCCTGTCTGGACAGTAGTAAAATAAAAAAGCAATGACAAGGCTTGAACCTGGGACACTGTGCACTATAATCAAAGTACTGAACCACTAAGCCATGACAGCTTAGCATAAGCATGCACTGTTAACATACATATACTTATAAATGGAAGTTTAACCATTGCTAAGCAGGTTTGCTGTTAGCTGAGAATTTTCAAAAATGGCCAATTACAAATAAGTGTGGGAAATGAGGCATATTTAAGCTCCATAGGTGGGAATACTCTCCATAACTGGTTGTAGCTCCCATCTGCAGTCAGAATGGCAGATGCTGGAGCGGGTACTCGCTTTCGAGTGCAACGGTGGGGCATCGAGGAGTCAAAATACATGGTCTGGCTCTTTGTCCACCATCATGAGTCAAGACTCCTACAGGGCCAGTTTCAAGGGACGGAGTACAAAGTGGAGGCTTGGAACCAGTTAGCTCATGATCTCACAAGTGCCACAGGCATCTGTCAGACTGGTGAACAGGTCCGTTAACACCATGCAGACCTGAAGAGATGGAAGCAGGACCAACTGAACCGATGGATACAGGAGGTCCATGACATGCAAGATGCCCCACTACTGAGTAGGTAGCCATGGAATGAAGTATGTAAGAAATGCTATTGTAGTCTATATATTGGATAGGTATGTCTCAATATCCCTTCATTTACTTCACAGCTGCAGGTGTCTGTGCTGTGAATTGGCAAGCCTATGCAGATAGGCTGCTAAGGCTGCACCACCAGGCAGGTTAGTAATTATTCTGCATGTATTATATAAAATAAGGGAGAGAGCCTGAAAAAGAGTGTTGTAACCCATTAATAAAGGTATAATAAGTCTTGAATAAAGTCTCTGCATATATTGTAATATAAAATAAGTGAGAGGGTGTGAAAAAGTGTTGTAACCCATTAATAAAGGTATAATAAGTCTGGAATAAAAGTATTCTGCATGCATCAAAATATGAAATGAATGAGAGAATGACTACAAAAGTGTGCAATGTAATTAATAAAGGTATAATTCCTGGACTGGGTCTGTGTCACTTTCTTTGATATGTTGTTGTACCCTTGCATTATAGAAATAGTACAGTTGTATTAAGTGCTGTCAATCCACACTTGTATAGGTCCATATAAAGTGGATGAAGGGAATGCCAGTATCTCTTAAGCATATATACAGTCCTCAACTGTTGGTTCATGGCTAGCATGTACAGGTTAATCTGGCACATGTGTAGCTTGTGATTGTGTTCCCCACAAATGTCAGTGTGCTGCTAGAAATGTAGGGGTCTGTGTAAATGTATCTGATAATGTCACCTGAAGACAGCCAGATATGTAGATATATGAATATAAATGAAATATATAAAAACGTAGCAGTAACATCTGCATCTTGAACAGTTTGTATGTCAGATACAAGTCAGGTATATAAACAACTATCAAAACCCATTTCACAATTTAATGGACACTGCCTAGTGTAATAATACATGTAGGGGATATATACCTGCAGTCAGTAGGAATGTAGAGTAAAGTTATTAGTATATATATAAGTTGTTAATGGAGTGATCTTTTTACACCCTACTTTATGGTCATAAATAATGCCATTCCACACCTAAATGGGTATGTGTAATCTGAAAAACTTTGTTGGGACATATGTCCTATTGGTTTATAAATATCTGCATGTACTTTGATGCATGTGCCCTGTTCACATACCACAATCTTGGTGGCCTGTTGCAACCAATCAACCCTGCATGCTGTTGGAATGTCCACTGTTGTTCTAATTATGCATGTGTTATGCTTGCTGTTCAACTGTTGGAATTCTTGTGTGTTGGGTTAATGGGAAGGCTACTGCATGCTGTTACAACTAATTTGGAATGCTGTTATCTGTTAGCAACCCATATTGTCATTACATCCTGCTAAACATAGAACGTATGGGAAGGCCGGTCCCAGTGGACCCTCCTCTCCCACCTCCTCCTCCTCAGTGGCCTTGTGCCACCTTTGGGTAGAAGCGCTGCAGGGGATGAAGCTCATCCCCCCCATGCAAGCATGGCCAGAGGAGGGTCACCTATCACCCTCTGAATGGTCCGGTCTGTGGTGCATAAGGAGATCAAGCGTTCAGTCACTGATCCTCTATGCCAGTTCGAGGCAAGAGTGGCATGACTCACGGGTGAGCCTGCCCCTCCTATGCAGTTCCCAGCACAGCCAACCCCCAGGCTGTGAAGGTGCAGTGGTGACTGCCCATGGGTGGGGATGTCAGTTCCACTGTTGCCATCTATGGGCTCATGGGCTTGCGATTTCCAAACACCCTTCCCCATCAATGGTGTTCACCCACCCCAAGTGTCATATTTCGCCCCTGTATGTGTCTTGTTTGTCTTGTCTGTTTATCTCCCCAACCTACCTCCTCTAAATATAGCTACTTCCCCTAGCCCTCATACCACTCTCACCTGAAAAAAAATGGGCAATCTGCTCCCACAAAAAAATTACGCCCCATACATAGCTGCCCATTTTGCGCACATGTCCACTGGACACATAAACTGAAATTTAATTGGCAGTACAACATACTTTGTTGTCCTCACCCCTCTCTCAGAGGTGGAAGGTTTCAAAATTTCATCCAAGTTATTAGTATATGCACAGCTGTTGCTGTTAAAGAAATGGGCTGCTATGGTCCTTCCCTACACCTGTCCTGCACATCCTGAGGTGTTTTTCCTACTGTCTCTCCCTCCTTGTGCCCCTTCTTCACCACTTTCCTATCTCCCCATTTTCTTTTTTTTCAAAGAAATGAGTGTGGGGGTTAGCGGGAGTAAGCACTTTTAAGCAGTAGTTAGTGGGTTTGCGCAAGTGTGTGCTTGTGTGTGCTTAGCTAAGTATTGCTAAGCATCGTGCAAACCTGCGCAAACCTGCTTACAACTGCTTAAAAGTGCCTAAGTCACTCTGCATGGCAGGGCCCTTTTTCTGCTGAGCAGCAAAATAAAACACCTCTGTCAGTCTCGAACCACAGACTACACTGCATGAAGTAACACTAAGCCACAGTAGACATACAACAAGTTGGTGCTGTAATAAATATATCATGAATTACAATGAGTGAATGTAAAGGGAAAATAGTAATGCCATAACACAAATCTTATTCTGTGGATTTTTACAAGCAGTTGTTGTGGTATTGCATGACATGACTGTGAAAAGAGAATCAACCATTCTAGCAGGAAATAATGTTACATTAGCACTTTACAAACCCCACACAGTATCAGAGCAGGCTACACACTGGCATATTTGAATAGGGCAGAAGCCATACTTCCCAACTGTGACTGCTTGTCAGGGATGTCCCTGATTCATAAAGAAATGTTAGCTATGTCCCTCTGAATCCCTCTGAAAAGTACTGACGTTAGGCAGAAAAGTGGGGAATTACATTTAATGAATAATGTCAATAAGCAAGAGTAGACACTGCTTGCACATCAGAAAAGGTATATTAATATATATGCTCTGATTGTCTCACAGTGTCAACTTAATGTCTGTAATATATTACAGGTGTACCTCACTTATATGTACCTTTCCCTGAGGCTGTTCAAACATATCCCTGAGTGTACCGGAGGCCTGGCAGAGGCAGAAACACACAGGCATATCAGCTTTTCTGCTGTTACACACTCTGCAAATAGCTTTGGAAGGAGTCCCACAAGCATACCCTTATGTAGGAGTACAACACAGAAATATCAGAGGATGTAGCCATGTACTGGTAGCAACCAACTGTGACAATGCCATTGTTCCAGTGCTGAAAAGACCAGTGTGGTGCAAAGACAAAGAATAATAGGCTAACCTCTGGCTACCATCTGGATATGTCCACAGGCGGGAGCTACACAGACAGACTACTTGCCTTGATAGACTAATAGGTACACAGCAACCCTGTATGTTCAGCAAGATAAACATCACACAATAATAAATAATGCTCTCTGTACTTCTGCTCCCCTACCCAAAAGAACAATATACCTGTGTATTCAGGCTCTACCAAGGATGTAGGTAGGCATACTCAGTACTGAAATTTGTCCAGTTGTCTTGAGCAGCCTGTGCTAATGTCAACACTAAAAAACCATAAACTGTACAGAAGTGAGTAAAGTAATATTTACAGTATAGTAGTTCACAAACAGTTCATGTGCCAGAAGAATACATTGCAATAACTACTTTTGTATGGCAGTTAATTGTCCAATTAAAAAATAAAGTACATACTCCCGTGTATCTTGTGTTAGCATTTGGAGGGGTGAGTAAAATTCTACACTGACAAGTGTGTACTAGAAGCAGCAACATTCAGGTTTGAGTACAACATGCAAATCACTGGCTACAACCCTAGCTTCAGATATAAGAAGTATACCAACCTTCTGCCTGACACAACGGTGTCCACAGCAAACAAGCATGGGTCCCACTTTGGAGAGTTGAAAGGGCTACTCCTACCTAACAGCATTTTATAGCAGTGGGCTGCTATGACAGTGAGTACTGCAATTACCACACAGCAGGCTGCATGCATTTACTAAATGGTGGGCACCAATTGGTGCAGAGGCCATCACATGCATATAAGCAGATACCTAGAAAAGCAGGCTGTACTTGCTGTCCACACATACAATAATATCATTGCAGCAACAGAGAGAGAGAGAGAGAGAGAGAGTGAGAGAGAGACAGAGACACAGACAAAGACAAAGAGACAGAAAGAGACAGACACAGAAAAATAAAGAGCGACATCAACAGAGAAACCCCCCAAAAAATAATATTTCCTTTAAAAACAGACGGAGCAGAGAAATACAAAGGAAAGGTATGTAATACATATGTATTTGCTGGCATGTAGTAGATGTTGTTGAAGAGTACTCTACATACTGTGAATCATCCATATGTGGCAGCAGTACGTATCCATATATATCTGTACATGTGCATAGGGCAAGGGACATACTGCAACTGAGGGTTGTTATGTGCATATTTCTATGTAGATTGTAGTGTGTGGCAAAGAAAACAGCATGCAGTGCTGATATATGACATGTGGTGGTTAAATGCTGTGTGTATGATTTTTCATTTTTGCAGTGTTGCAGCCAGTGAGGCCTGCTAAAGCTACATGGGCAGAGTACACCTTCAATGCATTCTGTCACCACACTGTGCACTATTATTACATAACTGTATATCTCACAACTGTCTTATAATTGATATTCCCACCATGAGAAGTAGACTGTATATGTGCCTATATGTACATCTATATGTACAGTAATGATGTTTATATGTATGTGTGTATGTATGCGTATGTGTGTGTATATATATATATATATATATATATATATATATATATATATATATGTATAGAGAGAGAGAGAGAGAGATGGGGTTATACTTACTGCGACAGGTGCCTGGTGATCAAGGCATGGCCTGAAGCTCAGTGTTGACACTGCAGTGCCATCCCTTCTTGCCAAAACACTATACCCATTAACTACCACATAGGTGGTAGTCTACCTAACACCGAAGATGTGATAAGGGAACATGGGACACAGGTGGACACTAGCCTCCCCTTTGATAATCACAGTGCCACACTAGTCATGTAATCTGTCTACATGGTACACGTCATCACAAAAGGTGTGTCATCTAGGGAAATATAGGTCAGTGTTCCCCTCTACTCATCACACTGAAAACCCATTATAGGGTGCAATGCCCCATGTGGTATGTACCTCACATGACAACTACAGCAACTGGAAAGGCCACAGACATACCTCACAAAGAGTAATACTGGCCTCAAACAAATGCCCTATGCAGACCGACTCACAAAACCACAGTTAGACTGTGTTGCATACCGCCTACCCAGAGGTGACCTCTGCCTAACATACAGAGCTATGTCACACCCATAGCTGTTGGACATCTTCTATGTAAACATATTACAATCCCTCCAATATACACGCTCTAGGTCCCTAAACCTTGTCAGCTCACTTAACACCACATGCTGGAGGGATAGATTCCCATCTCAGAGACATGCCATACTCTGGAACAAACCACCTATCAATAGCAAACAAAGCTCCTCATTAGCAGTTGTCATAAATACTCCTGATGATTGTTTGGGAGATAGGAAATACACCCTGGAAGTCACCTCTGTGGCTCTGGTTGACAGGGGCAAGTGAAATTAAATTACATGTGTGTTAAAGGCCAGTGTAGTATATGGCTAGGCTGCTGTAGGCCCTAGGGCCAATAGAGTATTACCTACCTATGACATGATGCACACACACATGTAATTAGTGCAATAATTGCTATGTGAGGTTGACTGAGTGTGATGGTGAATGTGTTGGTGAATGTGTGCAAGGTCTGTATAGGTGTGATAGCTTAGTGTGAAATTGTTTCTGTCATGGTACATTGTGTCCCAGCTGTGATCCCAGCAAAAGATGTGTATGCTATCGCTAGGCAGAAAAAGTAGTATGGCATACGGTGTGACGTAGTCCCTTGTCGACTGTGGTGTCCCATTGTAGGCTAAATCAATACATGTATGCTTAGTGAGTGGTACTGCTGGTAAATCCAACTCCCATATGAACTGTAGTACTACCTGAAGCTGTAGGCTTAAACAGTACAGTATGGTGTATGTTCACATTGCTTGGAAACACTGTTTTGTGTGTTCCCTGTAGTCCTTACAGATCACATACCTTAGGCATAAGGTTTTGTAAGTAGTGACACACAGTACTAGTTGGTACACAGGTAAAGCTCATCTGGGTTGGCATACATTTATGTGTTGTATGTATGTCTGATGTGTGTGTAATTATGCCTGTACCATGCCCTTAGTCATATGTTTGTTACAGGGTATATGTGTGTATCTAGCAACATGTATAGTGTAGTACAGCAGTATGCCACCTATATTAGCAACTGTGCACATATGTTATGCAAGGGTTTGGCATCAACGACTAGGGTGGTATACTAGTAATACTGTAACTTTATTTTACATTCATTGCAATGGATGACATCTTTCTTTATGCATTAGCTTGATATATACCTCCTGTTGCTAGGTGGTGCATTGTGTCACATACAGTGTGCCATGTACTGGTGTATAGTCTTACATACTGGCTTCTATTTGCTGCTGTGCAGAACATGGTTTGATATATAGAGCATGCCAGGCACTGTCAGTCAGTTGTGGCCTGAGCACTAATATGTGTTATTGAATGTGTACATCCTCTGACAGCCAATCAGATGCTATATATGGCAGTTAATTGATATCTGTACTTTAGAATGTTAAGTGTGCCACATGACTTGCTAATACATATTGTTTACTTGTCTTCCAGGGGCATGGCCCACCAACGCAACCCGTGTTACACAGCTGCAGAAGAACAGGAAATACACAGCATTCTGGTGAAGCACTACACTCTGCTGTTCTCCAGAACCAGCCAGCACCAGCATGAGCGGACTGCACTGTGGCAAGATCTTGTTTGTCAGGTAAATGACATAGGCATGCATAACCGGACATATGAGCATGTACGCCATCACTGCAGTGATTTAATTAGACATGTCCGGCGGCAGTGCATCTGATATCCATAGACAACAGCTTGCCACAGGTGGTGGGGTAGCCATTCATCCCCCCTCACCAGAGTGAAGGAGCTGCTCATAAGCGTGGTGGCTCCTGGCCAACAACAGGTACAGCAACATACATGTGTCATCATAGAGTCCAGAGCCACCCAGCATGTTGACATGGAGCGTGCAGGTAACATGCTCTATCTGAGACTACAATTACCTGTATTGGTAGATTATGCATATGTGAGATGTGTACTGTGTGTTTAGCAGTTGTGCTGCCTAGAGTTGTGCAATACTCATATGTGGAATATAATCTGTATGCCTGTGACTGTCGACTGTTGTACTACTGTAGTTTAGCAAACTCACAGTAGCAATGCCACAGTTGTGGCCATTGACAAACTGTCTCATATTCTTGTAGGTCCCTCTGGTGTGACAGCAAGGCAGCCGGTCGATGTTCGAGAGTGTGTTATAAATATAATATTGCTAATGAAATGTGCATGTCATAGGTGAGGTGTAGGCCATGTACACATAACACACCGCATAATGCATGCTGTGCATGTTTGCTGTGAGACTATGAATATCTCAGTAATGTCAGTAGCTGCCGCAATCACATGCAATACACAGAGCATCACACACAATTGTGGCAACACCGTACTGGACATTGGATAGGCATAGTTGATACACATGCACACAACATACACAACTTTGTCATATGCAGTACACCTTAACATGCTACACATGGCATATCCAGACACCCGCTGTAAGGTCACACTTCAGTATCCCACATGTCATCCACACAGCACACATAATATACCTGAGGGGTAGAGGCCTATCATGGGGCTGTGCGACACTCTTCAACACATAACACATTCATGTTAGGCAGTGCTTCCTATTGGGCACATTACAAACCCATGTAACAAGTGGCTGTGTCATTGTGAATGTAGCCATGGTACTGCAGTCCAGGTACAGCATGCTAAATGGTGGTTTGTCACACATTAGTAGCCTTGAGTGACCACATGATGATGATGGCTCAAGGTACTACACCCGATCCAGTAACAGTGACCACAGTACTACACATAGCAGTCGTTGCTATGCATCTCAATGTTGTATGTATGTGCAAACGTATGCACCTATACACAATATGTATAGCAATCACTATTTGTACAAAGTGACACATGTATATCTTGTAATGCTATTGAGTGCATAGGTCACATGACACACATTGGATATGTGTGATGTTCAATGTTGCAGTCATGTTGTAACATGCCATGTCATGGCTGGCACTGGCATGTCCACAATATGTCCTACACTCACTATAACCACTGTACAATGGCCATGTTGAGCAATGGTATTCCATCAGGTATACATGCACCACTCATCCTGTGTGTATACATAGCATGCATGTGCTAAACCTGTGTCCACAATTATCTGCTACAGACACAGACACTGTAATTAGAAATGGATATCTATGTGACACACAGATACACATCCAGCCATAGTATGTATACCTGTGAGTGATGGTGCACAGGACATTGCAGACCTTCTAACACTTGCACAGCAATGTTGCGTCCATGTACACATTGCGTTCCAGGGTGAGGCCAATCATTGAACAACAACACACATGCATCAAAGCCATGTATACTGTTAATAACAAGGGCTGTCTACACTCGTACTGCATGGTCTTGAGCAACAAATTTTTGGCATTCTGATATGTGTGATATGACTATTTGCCTTGTGATACTGTAACCCACCTTAAACCGCTATTGAGTATGTTTTGGATTGCTGGTGGTGTGTGTGGGTATCTGCTGTAGTGAGGAGTGTATTTGTGTGCATGTGTGCATGTGTTCATGCATTCATGTGTGCATGTGTTCATGTTTTTATGCGTCCATGTGTTCATGTGTGCATGTGTTCATGTGTTCATGTGTGCATGTGTTCATGTGTTCATGTGTGCATGTGTGCATCTGTTCAAGTGTTCATGCATTCATGCGTTCATGTGTGCATATGTGCATGTGTGCATGTGTTCATGTGTTCGTGTGCATGTGTGCATGTGTTTATGTGTGCATGTGTTCATGTGTGCATGTGTGCATGTGCTCATGTGTGCATGTGTGCATGTGTTCATGTGTTCATGTGTGCATGTGTTCATGTGTGCATGTGTGCATGTGTTCATGTGTTCATGTGTGCATGTGTGCATGTGTGCCGACATCATGTACAGGTCATAAAGTGTGTTTCCTGTCTTCCTCCCACATGTGCGTTAGGGCTGGTTCACTGCAGTAGGAAAACTGATGTCACTGAGCCGCATAGTGATAATGATAATGTGTGGAGGCACAGGTGTGTTTGCCAGGTCTGTTGGGCCACCAATTGACAGTACACAGCTGTCCACCCCATCCATGCATACAGTCATACTGTCAATACATCCATCACCAATGCCCATAGCTGAGGGACAGTGTACAGTTGGCATTGGCCAGGACAGTGTGTTATCCATGGCACATGCATCCCAACTCAGCAGCCATACCCAGATGTCTGAAAGGGTACCACATAGGCAGATGTCCAGGGGTTCTCGTAGGAGCACTGCTGCTTATCATGCCACTGAGAGATGTGCCACAGGTATGACAACGTCACGCATGTTCCAGGCTGTCATGGAGGCACAGGCATGTATGGAACGGTACACCAGACAGGGACTAAGGGCACAGAGGGTACATAACACCGCCGTCATTGACAGTATCCGTGACCTAGCAGGTGCCATCCATCATTACACTGAGGTCACTGATAGACTTTGGGGAGAGACATTAGATATCCTCCAAAATGTCATGTCCATGTGTCAGGACAGTGAGGGATGTTTGAGACATCGACATGGATGTATGCCAACAACATCAGCAGCTGGCAGTTGCGGCGGACATCCCTCAGTCCACAGCTGCTCCCGTAGTGCCTGTACCAGCCCCAGCAATGTTGGGGGTGGGCTGTCCATAGAAAGTCCTAGAAGATCACTTGCATGTGGCTCTGGACAGTCCCAGCAGGGAACTGTGTCCATTGTACATCCATCCACCTCTGGGGATAGTACCCAGTCTGGCTTAGTACCTGATAGTGTCAGTAGCACCCCTGCCAGGCACAGGTACCATATCCGTGGCCAGAGATGGTGATCTGTAAAGCCTCGCAGGTACAGTCTGTGGCTGTCCCACAAATACCTATATATGGCAGCCACATGGTGGAACCGTATGCATGCAGACACACACATATACTCCAGATACCTAGGGCTAATACATACCCACACACATTACAACAACATTGGCCCATTCCAGTATTCTTGCCCCCCCCCCACACTCACACACACACACACAAATGTCAAGTGGATGGCTCACTGTACGCCTCTGGCAAGCCAACAACACACCCTGTGCATATGATGAAACCTGTGCCATCTCCTGTCATCTGTAACATCGATGCAGGGACAGGCTACCACGGTGCTGATGCACAGGGTGTCTATATACAGTATAGCAATGTTAGCATGTTGTCAGCAGTTGAGTGTAATGATATGCTTGAAGGTGTAGCTGAGCAGGCATGATGCATTAAAGCTATGATTGTCATTGTAGTGTTGTTTACACCAGTGTTGGTTCCAATTGTGCATTGTCTGGCCACATGCCACTTGGCTGATGTGTGCACTATTGGCAGCATGTGTTAGAGAGTGGACAGTATTTATGGGATGTGTGTAGCACAGATTTGCAGGTGTACAGTTGTGAACATGGTGGAGGTGCACTGTCTGCATGTACGTGCATAGTGGACACATGGCCAGGGTGACATGCACTGTATTACACAGTAACACTCCATAGTTTCTATTGGTGGCCAGCATGCATTGTACTACACACATTCCGGAACCTGACTACACATGTGTGTATGACATGATTTGACACTATGCTGTGTGTGATACTGTTACTATCTATCATTGTTTTGCATTCTGGTAGTATACATCACTTCCACAGCCTGACCATAACCAATCGTTAGATGATGTCTTGACAACCGACACGCAGATGTAGGACACACAGCAACATTTGGATCCTTATAGTACTATACTATGCCAGTAACCACTGGTATTCACCAGCACCCATTACTGACACCACTCCTGTTTGGCATATAGCTCTCTTAGGTACAAGCAATCACAGTAGGGATATGTTCGTCCATGTCTGGTAATGCATACTGTGGCCGATAATGCATTCTACAGATGACACACACATCCTGCACAAGGGTATCACACAGGCAGATGCCTGTTGTCAAACCCATGCTGGAAAGTTTTAAGCTAAACTAAGCATAGTCATCCACCTTTACGGAACATATTATCCCCACAGTACCACATAGGTAGTAGCCAACAACATGATGAACAGGTACCGATGTGTACATGCAACCAAGTGTTACGTCATCTGTCCTTTGTTAATCACATTTCCAAAGGTATTTTGAGATCCCTTGGTGGATCACATAAGCAATACGAGGTCTGCATGCATATCCACAAAGGTTGTTCAACCCCTGTTATAAATAGTCATCATTGACAGACTTTGCTGCGTTTTAACAGGTCTGACATATACCTTTGCCATAGACCCTCACACACACATTCCAATAGGAACCGTAATGACTTTGTGTGACACAGATGACCTAGGCCAGGGATCAGTGCAGTGGCTGAGCTTGTCACAAGCATACAGATGTGACCTAAGGTCTGGGAAGCAGCAGCACAGTCTGGCAAGGATGACAGCTGTGTTCTAGGAGAAAGCAGGGTTCCTACACATGCAATCATTGAGGTAACATGTACGTATATGTATTTGCCACACATCTAGCTCACATGTGCAATGCATACTGATATGTCATACAGAAGTAAAATCAATACCCACAACACATTGACCAACAGTGTCACACACATACAGCACACATACTCACCAAGTGCAGGATTCAAACCCCTACCCAACTACTTTAGGACATTAGAGAAGTACACATTAACACAACACACTATACATATTACTGGTTGTTCTGTTTTCCACAGGTATATTTGTAGGATGGTGACATCATCAGACTTGACAAAGGTTAGTTTACCACATTTGAGGTGTTTCACTACTCTCCTAAAAGGTTGCTCTTTTTCAAGGAGACCACACACTTGTCCAGTGCACGATTCAAACCCCTTTCTAACTACTTCATGATAGTGGAGGAATAAACATTAACATGACACACTATACACATTATTGGGAGCTCTCTTTTCCACAGGTGTATTTGTAGGATGGTGACATCATCAGACTTGACAAAGGTTAGCTTACCACTTTTGAGGTGTTTCACTACTCTCCTAAAAGGTTGCTCCTTCCCAAGAAAACAACACAAAAACAGTTGTCTAGTACAGGATTCAAACCCCTATCTACCTACTTCATAACACTACAGAAGTAGGCATTAACACAATCTGCTATACACATCACTGGGAGTTGTCATTTCCACAGGTATATTTGTAGGATGGTGACATCATCAGACTTGACAAAGGTTAGTTTACTGCTCTTGAGGTCTCTTACTACTCTCCTAAATGGTTGCTCCTTCCCAAGGAGACCACACACAAACACACACACACACACACACACACAGTTGTCCAGTGCATGATTTAAAGTCCTATCTAACTACTTCATGATACTACAGGAGTACGCATTAACATGACGCGTTATACACATTACTGGGAATTATCCTTTCCACAGGTATATTTGTAGGATGGTGACATCATCAAACTTGACAAAGGTTAGTTTACTGCTCTTGAGGTCTCTTACTACTCTCCTAAAATGCTGCTCTTTCGCAAGAGACAACACCCAAACACAGTTGTCCAGTGCAGGATTCGAACCCCTACCTAACTACTTCATGATACTACAGGAATATGCATTAACACGACACACTATACACATTACTGGGAACTCTCATTTCCACAGGTATATTTGTAGGATGGTGACATCATCAGACTTGGCAAAGGTTAGTTTACCGCTTTTGAGGTCTCTTACTACTCCCCTAAAAGGTTGCTCCTTCCCAAGGAGACCACACACACACACACACACACACACACACACACACACACACACACACACACACACACACACAGTTGTCCAGTGCATGATTTAAAGTCCTACCTAACTACTTCATGATACTACAGGAGTACGCATTAACATGACGCGTTATACACATTACTGGGAATTATCCTTTCCACAGGTATATTTGTAGGATGGTGACATCATCAGACTATACAAAGTGGGTTACATTAGGTGACATTAGATGGGCTGCATTGAAGGAATGTCTAAACACTTTGGGCATGTGATCATCAAAGGTGAGTTTACTATCTACCTGTGTCCCCAGGGCCATAATGACTTTCTCCGTACATGCTGGATTACCACCTATGTGGTAATTTGTGTGCACTTTGTTTTACCCAAAGGGGATGGCTATGCATTCTTTGCCATTCAGCTTGAGGGCATTGTTTTGACACCAGGTATCTATCTCTGTAAGACACTTCAGGAAGATGTCTGTGTCAGCTGTACAGTTGATTATGGACTGCAGTTACCATTCATCTGCAAACCTGTTCAGTCATACATCTGCCATGCTTCCCTGTACCTCTGAGCAGTATTTACTGAGCAGGTGGGGTCCCAGGACCAAGACCTGTGTGATGCCATTTATGACTGGCTTAGAGTTGGACATGGTACTCGCAACTATGAACATGTGTGTTTGATCTGTGAGCCACTTGGCCACCCATCCTGTGACATAGCTGTTAATGTTCAAGCTGGTACACTTGTCCATGATGACAGAGTGGGGAATGGTGTAGTAAGCCCTTAGTGAGGTCCAGGTGGGCTGTGTGGACTACTTTCACCTCCATCTATGTTCATGGTAACTGTTTTAAATAAATCAACTAGGTTTGGGAGCCAGGCTCTGCCTTTAACAAGGCAAAGTTGTCTAGAGTCCAGTGTCTGGAGAACTCCAATGTCTCAGTGTATGGGTTTCATGACAATTGGCTCAATAGCTCTGTGGACCCAGCTGAGTAGACATATTGGGCAATGGTTTCCAGGTTCTGTTTTGGCACACCCTTTGTGGAGCTGGATGACTGTTAGTGTATGCCATTCTTTCAGTACATAGCCTGTGGTACGGTTGAATCTGGACAGTGAATGTAGGTGAGTGTGTAGTTCCTTATGGGCCTAGTGTAAGATGCAGCCTGGGACAACATACAGTCACACTGATGCTATGTTCTTAGCTTTGGTGAGGGCTGTCCTTACCTGCATGTCCATGACGTCTGGGTCCCTGCATCCTTCTGTGATGGACACAGGCCCTTTTGGGGGTGATGGGGAGAGTTTACACTGAACTTGTCCCCCTGGATGTGGGCAATGAAAGTTTGTTTAGTGTATTTCATTCCTTTTTTCAGTAGCTGACAGCATATTTGGAAGTTTACACCTACATGTCTGGTATGGCAACCGAAGGCTTTGTGGTTATTTTTCTTACATTCCTTGGCTATTTGTCTTTAGAAACTGTCTTTAGATTATTTTATGAGCGATCATTGTTTCTTCCTGATAATGATCAGTGATGCCTTTCCTTTAGTGAAGTTGGATCTATCATGTGTTCATTTCCTCCTTCTCTTGTCTAGATTATTTATGGACAACAAACACCTACTTGTTGTCCTATTTTTGGAGGAGTGCATCTTGGTTTTATTTGTGATCTCTTATTCCATGCATCCCCGTAGATGCTCATAGGATGCACTTGTAAATGTTTCTGCAGATTGCATACCATTATCCTATAGCAAGAGGTCTTCGGAACTTTCCACTTTGGTCTTGGGAAGTGTGCAGTTTGCTTTTGCAAATGTCTTCACAGTGGTTTCATTGACTGGGTGTGGGGGCGGGATGTGGATGTCCAGTGTGATTACTTCAGGATCTGATGCTCCCAGCGAGGGGTTTATCTCTGTTGTGGAACACTGGTGACCTATGTTGGTGATGATCATGTCCAGTATGTTGTCACCTGTAGTGGGCATGCTGACCAGCTGTTCCAGGGTGTTAGAGTTTCTTAACTGTAGGACACATTGGGCAAAGGATGTTGTATATGAGTAATTCACACACTCAATGTTTGGGTAGTGTAATCTCCTCATATAATGGTGTTTGATAGGACCTTTATATTTGCCATTGTTCTCTGGAATACTGTGTGAGGTTCCTGAGACAAGGTACGTGATCTGTAGCAGGCTACAATCTGATGGGCAGCTTTGCCCAATGTTAGTTGCACTTGCATGGTCTCCAAGGCCTTATGCTGTGCCAGTAACCTGAAGGTGTGGATATCCATAATGTAAATGGCTACACCCCTTCCTTTTGTATTTCACTTGTGGTTTTGGGTCCAAAGGTCAGAGTGATTGTAAGTGTTTTACGTGGATCATATCCAGCAGCTCTATGTTTGACATAACTTTGTATGTTAGGCAGTGAACACCTCTGAGTAGGTGATATGCAAGGGAGTACGGCTGGGGCATTTTGTGATGGTCTGTGTATGGCATGTATTTCAGGCCACTAATGCTCTTTGTGAGGTATTGCTGCTGGCTTTTCAGTTGTTGTCTTTGTCATGTGAGGTACATAGCAACAGTGGTGTTGTGCTCTTATAGTTCTAGTGAGTGGTGAGTAGAGGGGAACACTGTCCTCCTTTATTCTGCATGAGACACATTTTGTGATGAGGTGTGCCACATAAGAGGGTTTCCTGACTACTGTGGGAATGTGCTTATCACAGTTGTATCCACTATCCACCTGTGACCCAGGGTCTCTTGTCACACTTACAGTTTGAGGTATACTACCACCTATGCTGTAATTCTTGGCTACAGAGATTTTAACAAAGGTGATGATAATGCACCTTTTGGCACTGAGCTGCAGCACATGCCTTGGACAACAGCCCTCTGTCTCAGTGAGGCCCTTTGTAGGATGTCCACATCTTTAGTGTTTACAATGATGGCTCCTACTTTGCAGTCCTCTGGAAACTTCAGTAGCCACAGACCTTCCATGTTAATGTTTACTTCAGGGAAGTAGATACTACACAGCCTGGGAAGTTATATAGTCCCATGGCTGCTGTCATACTGGCTTTGGAGAGTGTTGTTTACCTGTGCAGCCGTGATGACAGCAACTTTGCAGTCTTCCATTATAGACATGTGCTCTTTCATGGGTGAGAGAGGGGTAAAGTTAACACTGATCTTATCTGCCAGGATGTTGCCAATATCAGTTGGCTCTGTACATTTAGTGCCATTGAGCTGTAACTCAGAACAGATCTGAGTGCAACCATGACTTGGACCTGTCTGTTGGGCAGAGATCTCCTGTGTAGACAGTATGCAACAGAGTACAGCTTGGGTTACATTCATTCTTGTTGCATGGGGTAATTAATTGAGGCCAGTAACCCTCTTGTTATGGTACTTCATTGATCTTTCAAGCTGCTGAACGTGCCTATTCAGATTCATCGCAAGTGTGTTGTGGTACTCTTTGACAGGACTGATGACTGCTGAGTAGTGGCAACCTCCTATGACCTACATGCACAGACCTTGGCAGTTTGTGTGTACACATAGCAGGATTTTCAGACCACTTTGTGAATGTGTTTCTGGAAGTAGAGATGACTATACACATTTGTCCATAGATCCCTTATTATCACATCCGTATTTACACATTTGTCCATAGATCCCTTATTATCACATCCGTATTTAGCCTAAGTGTGTGAGCATGCCCAGTATGACCTTTCAGTTTGATGCTGAATGAAATCCACTACATTTGTTGGAGTGTGTGAGCACGCACAGTATACACATTTATACTATATGTGTATGGTAAATCAAGGTGTATTTTTACAGCAGGCCTCACCTTTGTGTCATAGATTCATAGGTTCATAGGTTCATACTAGGCTATCTGCCCTAGGGCATTTATAAGCCTAGCCAGAGTGTGTTTGGCTTTCGCCACCCATTTTAAATTAATTTTCCTATGCCCTTTTTCGAGGTTAGTATACTGTGCCTCTGTCTAACAGTGACACAGAAGTGATAGCTGGGGTAAACCTACGATCTCCAATCCACTCATCAAGATTCCTCTTGAAGAGAGTCAATGTGGGACTCTGCCTAACCTGGCCTGGAATTTTATTCCAGAGTGAAGGGAGCCTCTGGGTTATGAATCTGTCCCTCCAGCATGTCCTATTTATTTCAGTGCTGAGGTTCAAGTCTCTCAAGCGAGTAGCTCGGTGGGATTTGGATTTTCTGAGGTGCAGCATGTCCATTAATTCCGGGTTGGACATGGCTTTATACGTCAGGCACATATCGCCTCTGAGCAGACGGTATGCCACTGACTAGAGCTGGAGTTTCTTTAACCGGGCAGCATATGGCATCTGTTTGAGCCCTTTGATCCTCTTGGTGAGGTACTTTTGGGGTCTTTCCAGTTGCTGCAGGTGTCTGGTAAGGTACATCCCAAAAGGGGCATTGTACTCAATTATGGGCCTGATGAGGGATGAGTAAAGAGGCATGATGACCTCCCCTGATCTAGATGTGAATCCTTCATGATTAGGTGGGCTATATAAAATGTTTTTCTAACCACTTTGGCCACGTGGTTGTCAAATGAGAGATTGCTATCAACTTGGGTCTCCAGGTCCCTAATGACTTCTTCTGTACTTAATGGATTACCACCTATGTGGTAATTTGTGGGCACTTTGTTTTTGCCAAAGTGGGATGACTATACACTTTTTGGCATTTAGCTTGAGGCCATGGCTCTGGCACCAGTTGTCTGTTTCTATGAGGCCCTTTTGGAAGATGCTTGTGTCGGCTGGAGAGTCAATTATGGCACCCAGTTTGCAGTCATCTGCGAACTTGGTCAGCCACAGTCCTTCCATGTTGGCCTGTACCTCCGAGAAATATATACCGAACAAGAGAGGTCCCAGGACTGAGCCTTGTGGGATGCCACTTGTAACTGGTTTGGATCCAGCAAGTCTAACCATGTGGGTTCTGTCCTTGAGCCAGTTTGCAACCCATCTCGTGACATAGGGGTTTATATTTAAGCTGGTGAGCTTATCTATAATGCCCGAGTGGGGTATTGTATCAAAGGATTTTGCGAGGTCCAGGTAGGCTGTGTGGACCACCTTCCCCTCGTCAATGACCTTGGTGACTGTTTCAAAGAAATCAACCAGGTTTAAGAGGCAGGATCTGCCCTTAACAAAGTCAAACTGGGTAGGATCCAGTGTCTGTAGGTCCCCAATATCTTTATTTATGAGGTCCATGATGATCCTTTCCATAGCTTTGCAGACCAAGCTAGTCAGGCTTATGGGGCGATAGTTTCCAGGATCCATTGAGGCACCACCTTTGTGGAGAGGGACCACTGTTGCTGTATGCCACTCTTTGGGTACATATCCTGTAGTAAGGCTGAGATTGAACAGTAGTTTTATGTTTGGGTTTAGCTCTTCTTGGAGTTCATGTAGGACGCAGCCCGGGACACCGTCTGGTCCCATTGATGCTGTGTTTTTTGCTTTGGAGAGGGCAGCTCTTAACTGAGCATCTGAGATGTCAGGGGGGCGGCAGTCTGCTGGGATAGATATTTGCCCTTTTGGTGGGGAGGGGGTAGAGAAGTTTGCACTGAACCTGTCAGCTAGGATGTTGGCAATGTCTGTGGGTTTGGTGTATTTTTTGTCATTTTGGACTAAATCTGAGCATATCTGGGAATTCTCACCCAGGTTCCTAACATAACTAAAGAAAGCCTTATGATTATCTTTATTGTCCTGTGCAATTTTTCTCTCGAAGCAGGCCTTAGACGATTTTATGACTGCCCATAGTTTTTTGCTAATACTGATCAGAGATGCCTTCCCTTTTTGGGATTTTGCTCTATCATGTAGAAGCTTCCTCCTTCTATTGTATAGTTTGTTTATGGCTGGGGTCCACCAGACAGGACGTCTGCCTTTGGAGGATTGGGTCTTGGTTTTATTTGGGATTGCATGATCCATGCATTCCTGAAGGTGTTCATAGAATGTATTTATAAAGGATTCTGCGGTCTGGGCCATATTTTCCACTGGCCCGGGGGCTTTGAAGGATTCCACCTCAGTTTTGAGAAGTGTGAAATTTGCTTTAGAGAAGTTTTTCACTGTGGTTTTCTGGACAGGGTGTGGGGTCGAGATGTGAATATCCAGTGAGATTAGTTTATGGTCTGATCTTACCAGTGAGGGATACACTTCTGGTCTGGAGCATAGTGTCCCCATGTTGGTGATGATCAGGTCCAGTATGTTTTCCCCTCTTGTGGGAGTGGTAACAAGTTGTTCCATAGCATTTGAGTTTATAAATTCTAGGAACCTTTGGGCTAGAGTGCTGGAGCTAGAGTAATGCTCCCAGTCTATATTTGGGTAGTTGAAGTCACCCAATATAATGGTGTTTGGAGAGACCTTCATATTTTCCAGTATTCTCAGGAAGGCCGAGTGGGGTTCCTGGGTTTGGGAGGGTGGTCTGTAGCAGGCTGTAAACTGGAAGACAGTTTTACCCACTGTTAGTTGCACATGGATAGTCTCTGATGCTTCGTGCTGTGCCACCAACCTGGAGGTGTGGGTATCTTTGACAAATATTTATACTCCCCCTCCTTTTGTGGTTCGGTCCAAGTTTTGGGGCAGAAAAGCATGGTATGAGGTATAATCTGGTAGTGCTGGAGTGCGCTCGGGAGCCTTGAACCAGGTTTCTGTTACTGCATAGATATTGATGTTCTCCATGCTAAGGAGAGTTTTGAGTGAGTGCATCTTGAGGTTTAGACTTCTGGCATTGATTAGCATTACTCTTAGTTTCCTATCCCTTGTGATACCTATGGAGGTGGGTTTGTCTTTTGAGCCTTGCCTAAAAAAGGCAATATGGGGGTAGCAAGAGCCTTTGCCAATATCCGAAAGCCCAGGGGTGACAGGGCTTGTTGAACATGTCATCCCAGGCTGACAGGCATTGGATCCGCTTTGAATGACACCAATACTTAAGCCAATTGTTGAAATTGTCTTAAGTATTGGTGTCATTCAAAGGGATCAACAGGGATCATGCTGTGCCTGCAGGGTTTCCATGACATACTTTGGATAGACTTATCAACATTTCTACATACAGGGGGGGCAGCTATTCTTTGTACATTTCTACCCATGGGCACACCGGATTGTTACTGTGGGTGTACATATATGTGGGTTTCACCTGACACTTATACACATTTAATGTGCTTGCACTGCTATGTACAGGACACCATTACAGTCTGTACTGTTGCCTATCATACTGGCTTGGGGCATACTACTGTATTACAGATCTTAGCGTCCATTGTCACATATATTAGCTTTTGACTTCATAGCCTACACATCCCACATCACAATGCCTGGCCTGATGCCTAGGCGTGTGGGTGAGGTTACCCATTTGCCTTACTGGGGCATGATACAGCATTGCTTTGTGTTTGCATTAGTGTACAATTGTTCTTCTGTGTCTGTGCTACTGTAATGCTATCATGGCTTAGTGGTTCAGTACTGTGACTGTAGTGCACAGTATCCTGGGTTCAAGCCCTATCACTGCTTTTTATTTTCATGCTGGCCAGACCAGACTACTTAATGAACAGTAAAGCAGTTATGAGTATGTTTAACTGACTTTGCTCAACTTTGCCCAACATTGGCCAACATTGCACGAGCAATTTTGTTTACATATACTTCATATTGGTAACAGCTGCTTAGCACTGCTTTATATTGCTAAAAACATGGCATTGCCATGCCTCAGGTGGTGCTGTAGGGCTGCCTATGTCAGATGCACATACTACACTCCCTATACATGTTAGGCATCCCTTTTATTTTATGTGCGAGTCAGAGAGAGGTATAATTTCCAGGGTTCCTACTGAGCCAGCATATGTGCTATGCTTTGCCTCTTTGCCAAGGCCAAGGCATACTGGACCTGCCTCCTTCTGCCTACTGGGGCAGGCTCAGGTTGATCCTCCTCTGAGTCACTCTGTGTCTGTGCAGGCCTTGACAATGGTGGGGGGCTGTTTTACCCTGCCCCATGCTGTTCCTGCTGCAGCTTTTTTCACAGGATCATATTGTGTAGCATGGCACATACCATGACAATTTAGGTACATGTAGTTGGTGAGTACTGCAAGGCTCCACCAGAGTTGTCCAGGCACCAGAACCATGACCTGAGCATCCCAAACACACGCTCGATTACATTTCATGTTTGTGCATGTGCCTCATTATGGAGTTCTTGTTCAGGTGTGTGTGCATTTCTGATGAGTGTCATCAGCCACGGCTCCAGTGCGTATCCAGCATCCCCCATTAGGTGACCGTCAGAGATGTCCCCATTGGCAAATGTCTGGTACAACTGCATCAGATGCCAGATATGGAAATCGTGGTAGCTTCCAAGGCAGCCAGCACACACATTCAGTATTATGCCCTGGGCATCGCACACGACCTGGCAGTTGATGGAGTGGAAGCCCTTGCGGTTGATGTAGGCCCTACCCCGCTCACTGGCTGGTGCTTTGATGTGTATGTGCGTGCAGTCAATTGCAGCCACTACCTCAGGGTATTCCACTATTTGTTGGAAGAGATGCATATTGCTGGCCAATACCTCATGGGAACTGGGGAAATATACATGATCACCGACATGTGCTGACATGGCATTCAGGATCTGGTGCAGTACCCTGGATGCTGATGCCTGTGAAATCCCCATCATATCACCAGTTGGTCTCTGCAAGGTAGCTGTTGCTAGTATTCTTAGGCCAACACATACCTTGGTTTCCACTGGGATTAGTTCCCCTCTGTTGGTTCTTTGTGTGAGGCATGGCCTGCACAGCTCAACAATTTGCTGCAGGAGCTCTCTGTCCACTCTATAGTGCTCCACTATCTACAGCTCATGTAGCTCCTGGTAGGTTACCCTGGGTCTGTACACTCTTCTTTGTCTCCTCACTGTGGGTTGCTCAGCAGCATTCGCAATGGCACCACCCTCAGCATCTTGCACATGTCACCTTATAACAGCAATGGCAGCCCCTAACATTTTTATGTCTCAGTTTAAGCTTTTTAAGTTTTCACTTCTCTTTGTTGACTGCAGTGTTGCAGTGTTTCTGAGAAAAACATGAGGGCATGTTGTTTGCAGAGTTTTAAGTGCTGGGCTGGGCTGGGCTACTGTACTGTCTGTGTAATTGACTGATTCTGATTGATTTCACTTGGCAGCTCTGCTAGTTCTCCTTGGTTAACTTCCTACTACTTCTTTTCCTTCATTTTCCCTTTCTTTTTCCACATGGGGCAGCACCGCACAAACAAGTGCAAACATGTGTAAACGAGCGCAAACATGCGCACACAGTCTTACACAAGCGTACACAGGCTTAGGCGGGTGCACATTCGTGTATACCAGCTTAGACAGCCTAACACAGGCTTACACGGGTGCACACCAGTGCACACAGGCTTAGACGGGTTTACACACGTGCACACGCTCACACACGTGCGCACACAGTGTAAGCAGCTTTGCAAGAAATTTTAGTGATAGCCACGGCATACACCTTCGGTTTCTGGGTTTCAGTTAAGACAACTGTAGACACACCTCTCCTAGTCCTGAGTAACTCACAGCAAACACATGCCACTCTGCTCCAATAAGCTTACAGTCTTTTTGATACATGCCCCCTCATGATGTCACCCATCTTCTACTCTGTTCCTCCCCTTATCCTACTCTTACACTCTAGGGACATGGTTCACATAGCAGGAAATATTAGGATTCACTATCCTTATCCTCATTTGCATAGGATTGGCTACTAATGCTTGGTTACATCTCTCACACTGAGCTTCCCCCCTTAGCAACCCCTACTCAGTAGCCATGTTATCTTCAGCCTGCCATTCACTTGCATGGCAGATTAATATTTTGAATTAAACCATATTTGTGGCTTTTAAATTCTTGATTTTCTGATTTTTTTGTGCGCCACACATTTGAGCAGCACTATGCTTAAACATCGGAGATCGAGGAAAAAAAAAATACGAAGGCTTGCACGGAGTGTAAGAACAGTGTAAGATGGCAGAAAGGCAATACGTCTGCCGAGCAATTCAGCAATAGCCGGTAGAGGCATGCATGAGAGCTTCTAAAGCTACTCTTGCATGGACAGTGTTATGGTATGCAAATTACCTCATTTGCTGCTGAAAGCTATGCAAATTACCTCATTTGCTGCTGAAAGCTATGCAAATGAAGTAAATTTGCGATCCAGGAACCACTAACCTGTCTGTGTAAGATTAGTGTTATCTGCAGAATTGTACTCCGTTGGTAACGGAGTACCGTTCTGCAAATAGCTAAACAGAGCAATGACAACTCCAAATAAAGGATGCATATAGTTAAGGAAGCATGCCAATGGCCAAATATAAGGCCATTGGCATTTGCAAATGTTGTAAATCCTCAAAATCCAAAGTTATTTTATTTTCCACGATCACCAATGTTTAACCGTAGCACAGCGTTGCGCAAACATGCTGTGCTTTAAATTAAATGAAAAAAAGGGAAAAATATCCACAAATGTGCTTTTACACTCAAAAGCTTGTCCTGCCATGCAGGTGAATGGCAGGCTGCAAACAATATGGCCACTGAGTAGTGGTTGCTAAGGGGGGGAAGCTCAGTGTGAGAGATGTAACCAAGCATTAATAGGCAATCCTATGTAAATGAGGATTAGAATAGTGAATCCCAACTTTCCCTGGCATGTGAGTCATATCCCTAGAGTGTAATTGTAGCAGTAGGGTAGTAGTCGAGTAGAAGATAGGTGACATCATGAGGGGGTATGTCTGAAAGACTGTAAAGTGATTGGAGCACAGTGTCATGTGTTTGTCCTGTGTTGCTCAGGATTGCAAGAGGTGTGTTTACAGTGGTAGTAGCTGAAAACAAGAAACCAAAGGCATACACCGTGGATATATCAGAAATTTCTTACAAATGGGCACACAGCGTGTGTACGCGTGTGGACCCATGTGAGCACATGTAGGCGAATGTGCGCTAGTGTGTGTGCTTGTTTGAGCGCCACTGCCCCTTGTGGAAACAGAAAGGGAAAAAGGAAGGCACCCATCCTTTTTTTTCTAAAAAAACTCTTTGTTTTTCCTCCCCTTTCCCCTTAAAAAACCCCTCCCAACCCCCCCCCCCCCCCCCCCCCCCCCCCCCCCCAGGTTCACATAGAAAAAGAAAAAATAGGGTTTTAAAATTTTCTTATTTTCTTTTTTTTGGGGTTTTGGCCCCATTTGCTTAAACAAAAAAAAAAAATTGAAGTTCCCAAAGAACAAAGTGCCAGGGAAATTTCAGTCCCCAATTACGGGAGGCAGAAAAATTTAAATTAAACAAGGGTCAAAACCTTTTTTTCAAAGCTTGCAAACTCTTTTTTTGGGAAAAAAAATAAAAATTAAGGCAAAAATGTTGGGATTGTATTAAAAAACTTTTGAAGGGTAGGTTAAAAACTGGGCTACAACCCAAAATAAAGGAGAAATTAAAAAACGAAGGAAAATAAGCTGGAGATAGGGGACCAAAACCCAAGACCCCGCAAATGAAAACGGCCCCGGCCTAAAAAAAAAAAGGGGAAAAATCCAAAATGGTTCCTTTGCAAGGTAAACCAAAAATGGTTTTTATTTTCCAAGGGAACCAGGGTAAAGGGACCAGTTTAAAATCCATAAAGGGGAAAAGGAATTCCCAATTTTCCCGGCGGGGCCCCCATCCCCAAAATGGAAAAGGGGTAAATAGTGAAAAATAAAGGGAACCCTGAGGGTAGCTAAAACCTAAAAGGGTTAAATGCCCATTTCCCGGGTAATAAGGGTTTGTCTGGAAGTAAAAGAAAAGGCACCCCGGGTTACAAAAAATTTTGAAAGGGGACACCCTGGGCCCTGTGGGATGCTGGATGGTTGGGCGAACCCTTTTGGGAAACGAAAAAAAAAGGGAGGTGGGGGTTGGAGTAGCAAGGTTGGGTGTTTACCACGCCTTCAGAAAAAAGAAAATTTTCCGGGAAAAGGCCCTGTTTAACAAAACCTCCAGCAGAAAGAGAAAAACCCCCCAAAAAAAAAATTGAGGTCCAACAGGGTTGGGGGGGAAACCGGGCCCCCAGTAGGAGAGGAGGGCAGCCCGGGGAAACCCTCCGGGGCAAGAGGGAATGGGGACAAAGGGACAGAGACCCCTGGAAATTTGGATTTCCCCGCCTCACAACAAAAAAAGGGAACCCTCCCGGGATACCTTGTTTCCAGTATAGAAGGTCCCTTGGACCAATGGGAATGAGGGGTATTTAAGCATAACCAGTTTTTAGCCATTACACTTTAGCTTTATTTTCCCCAATTCCATGGGGCTTGGGCCGTTGCACTCCCCCCAAATGGGAATTGGGTTTGGGGCAAAGCGAAATCCTAAACACCACCCGGGGGCTTTTACTTGGGTTCCCCTTAACCCGGGTCGGTCTGCCCAGGGAAATAAAAGGGGGGGCCGGGAAATCAGTTTACTTGGGCACTGAGCTGACCAAACCCAAATGACCCCCTAGGCCCCGGGGGGACAAGCAGGAATGGCTATGCCCCCACAAAATGCACACCCCGAACTTTGGGGCCATGAAAAACAAAAACAGGGGGGGCCAAGCAGGGTTGGTGTGGTTGGGGAGCCTTGATTTTCCCCAACTAATTAAAATTGAAGGAAAATTTCCTGAGTACAAAAAGAGGGGCCCAAAAACCCCCCCAATTTGAACCCACGGGACAGCTGAAAGGGGGAACCCTGCCCCCCATAGCAGGGGGGGGCCCCCTGGGGCAAAGGGATAATGTCAGTGGAACCCTAAATGACACCCCGTAAAAAAAAAAAAAGGGTGTTTGCCCCTGTTTGGGGAAATGTACCAAAAAATGGGGCTGTCCCTTATTAAAATTAAAAGTTTAAGCAAACAATTTTTAACCCCTTTTGCAGGAGCTGCTCCTCATGACAACACAAGTTGGGCGGGGGAAAGGGAAAAACAATTTGTTTTTTTCACCCCACAAAAATAAAAAGTTACGGGCCCAAACTCAAACTTCACATAAACAGTCGAACCCAAAACCTGAAGCTTTTAGGGGGCCAGCACACGGGGAAATTGAGACAATGCCAAAAACAAATCTGCAGGTTATTTTCCAGAAACAGCACCAAAATTTTTGGGGGTTGGGGCAGGTATGAAACAAACAAAATAATTTGGGAAATTTTCTTTTCAAAACCCCAACCTATGTACAACAGTCCCTAAAAGGGGGTCCGAAAAGTGATCAAAGGTTTTTCATAACCCCCACCCAAGTACCCCCCAATAAAACATGGCCCCTTTAAAATTTAAAAAATTCCCCCCTGTTTAAAAAAAATTTAAAAGATCATGGAACCCTGAAGCTTTCCCTTTAAAAAAAAGGTCCCAATAAAAACAATTTTTTTAACACATATTTTTTGTTCTGGGCAGTCCAACTTAAAAATTTTCAGTAAAAATACTGAAAAACCACCAACACTTGGTTTCAGACAGGTAAAATACCATTATTTACCCCCTTCCTTTCCTTTGGCCCCCAAAAAAAAGCCCATAAATATATTGGACCCTGTAAACAAAATTTTCAAAATTTTAAATTTAAAAAAAAAATTCAAAACAAAAACCCGCGTTATAATAAAAAAGGGCCTCCAAACTTTCATATTTTCTAAAAAAACAAAAGCCTGGAAACCTGAACATTTTGTTAAATATCTGAAAACAATATATTTTTGAATGCAAACGAAATTAATACATGTTGTGCACCCCCAACCTTGAACAGGTTATACTTTTTCCCCCTTCCCCTGAAAAAAGGGCCCTTTATCATCCGGGAAGGGGAAAAACCAAAACAATATTGGTTAAAACCCCCAAAACCAAAAAAATTTGGGGTTTTCAGGGCATATGGTCCCAAACCCCTGCAAAACGTCCAGAGTCACCCGTACAAATGAAAGGGAAGCTTACACAACTTTTGACCTAAAGGGTTTTTCCAAAAACCAGGAACTTTTGTCTTATAACCAAATAACCTGTTGCAAAGGGAGCCCATCTAGGGAAATTGCATTGGGCCCACAAAACCCAATAAATTTTGGTTTGGGGGGTTGGTTTCCCAAACCTGCGGGGGTCCCCAGGCTCATCTGGGACCCCCCTGCCTTAAAAACCCCTTTTCCCCCCCAGAAATTTCTTTCCAAAAAAAACACATTTTAGCATTGTGGTTTGAACGGGGGCAAAAGTCCCAAATAAAAATTGTTTTGGGAACGGAAAAACCAGGCCAGCCCGGGCCCCTTTTTGGTGTAATTTTCAAAAATACAGTCAAACAAATAACAAAGGGGGGCCAAAAATTTAAATTTAATGGGGGAAATTTTAAAAGGGTCTATGACAATGGGGGAAAAATTACCCCTCACTCCAAAAACATATCCAACAAAATTGGGGTTAAAAATCAGGGCCAATGGGGTTCCCCCCCAAAAAAAATTTTTCCAAAAGGGACTTTGCATGTAGGTCAAAGGGGGTTCCCTCTACTCATCAGTCATCAGACCCTCAGAGTCCCAAACACACTTGATGAATCTGACTAGGCACCTTCAGCAGCTGGAAAGACCACTGAAGTCCCTCAACAAGAGGATTACTGGCCTCAAACAGTTGCCCATGAAACCCCTGAATTTAACTCAATCTGTACTCTGTTGCATATGTCTACTCAGGAGATCTCCCCGCAGGTCCATGCCAATGCAGAACTGATGTACATGCGACAAAAACCCAAGCTCACTGTACCACATGCTCTAGGGATATCATCTTTACAACATTAAATAGAACTTTTAGGGATACATACTAACTCACCCCCCCTTTGGAACGGGCCCCCTAAAACGGAGACACTCTTCCAGAGGAGCCTTGATGAGTGTATGTGAAACTGAACTGTCACACCATGGACACTTCATCAGCTCTACTACACAGAGGCCTAGGAATAACTCCATGGGTGGTGATAGTACACTCTGGCATACTAATATACCTTCAGGCAGATACCTACACCTACCTTTTAACCTATATATATATATATATATATATATATATATATATATATATATATATATATATATATATATATAATATTTTTTGTGGGGGGTGGGGGCAGGTTTTAAGAGGGTGACCATGACGGGGAGCCACCCAGGACTTCCCCCCAAAAATAAACATGAAAGACATGAGGTGAAATCTCTCCCACTGTACATAACAGCCACCAGTACTGAAACATTTTTACCCATGTGTGCTGTACAACATGACTGTACAATGAAGTACAATCTACTATCTGTAGACATGTCCCTTTAATAGGTCAAGGTATGTAGTAGCTATCTCCATGGAGGCATATATCAGCCTACAAAGTTGTGCCCACCACACCATTGGGTAGTCCCCAAAGGGCCTATTCAAAAGTTAGTACCCTAAGCCCCTTTTTTTGGGGCTTGGGACTCTGTTTTTTCCCACTCATAAAGGGTTTCCCATTGAAAGTGTTTTTCTGATGTACATTGGGACTCTGTTCCACAGTAAGGCAAGTGTCTGGGATGGTACTTATCCCACCAGCATGTTGTATTCATGTTCTGATGAGGTTCATATCCCGGGAATTTTAAACTCAATGTTTTTTTTAAAACATTTTAAAATTTGTGTTGGACATCCCCATGTTAGGCAGAGTGTGCCTCTGAGTAGGTGGCACAAAAAGAACAGATTTAGTTTTACCAGTTGTGTTGCATAACACAACTGTTTGAGGCCAGTAATCCTCTTGGTGAGGTATTTTTTACAGCTGCTGGATATGCTAAGTCGAGTACATCCAAAAGGGTGGTCTAATGAGGGGTTAAGAGTAGAGTGCCAACACTACCTCTTTGGATCCTGATGCAAACCCTTTGTTGATTAGGTGGGCCACATAGGATCTCCCAATCACTTTGGCAACATGGTTGTCAAAGGAAAGATGATTTTTTGTGTCCCCAGACCCCATTTTAAATAACACCCATGTGGTATTTTGTGTTTTTTGTTTTCAACAAAGAGGATCACTATGCATTCCTACAGTGAGCTTGAGGCCATGATTCTGACACCACACATCTGTCTCATAGATCCCTTCTGGAGAATATGTCTGTTTTCCCTTTTAAAAAATTTACCCCAGGAAACTTAGTCAACCACAACTCTCCTGTGTTGACATGTACATTTAAGAACAGGAGGGACCCCAGGTCTGAACCCTGGGGGACACCAGTCATTACCGGTGTCTGACATGTAGCCAGCAACTCTTTGGGGGACCCATCTGTGAGCCAGTTTGCAATCCATCTGTGATGTATGGATTCCCGGGTTTGGGGAGTTCATCATAAACCTGGGGGAATGGTGTAAAAGGGCCCTTTAAATGAGGATAGGTAGGCTGGGGGATCTCATTTCAATCATCCATAGTTAACTGTCAAAGAAATCCTCCCAGTTCAGGGGGGTGTTCTGCATTTGACCAAGCCAAACTGTGGGGCTCAACTGTGTGAAGGTTCCCAATCTCTGATTGTTGACTTCCATTATGATTGGTTTTGCCTTGCAGAACACAATTGTCAGGCTCATAGAGCATGAATGCCAAGGTTTTTGGCCCCACCCTGTGGAGGGGAAGAAGTTGCTGTGCAACATTCTAGGGGTTTATCCTTAGAGAGCATGTAGAGGGGTGTAGGTATCCTTGATGAATATGGATACATCCTCACCCTATGTGCTATGATTCAGGTTCTGATGCGGGAAGGTATGGAATGAGTAGCCTGGTGTGCTGGTGTCTGGGCCCTTGAAAAACTGATACTGCACAGATATTTTCCATAATGAGAAGTGCCTCAGTGTGTGCATCGGGAGGCTGAGACTTCTGGCAATGAGTAGCATTTAGCTCACTTTGTGGTTATTTGTGTTTTTTGGGGTTTGGTTTGTCCTCAGGACCGTGTTCCACACCTGATGTCAGCCCTCATTGGTCCCATCTGACCATAAGCTAATCACCCTACTTTCCCCTTTGGCCACACCCCATTAAGGAAACCATTTTAAAAAATTTCTCCAAAGCCAACTTCATGCTTCTTAAGACAGAAGTGCTAAATCAGGACACCATGCAAGGGAAAAAGTTATGATTTTAAATCCTTCACAATTGCACTTCATAAGCATTTAAACTGCATGCATCGTGCTATCCCAAACAGAACCAAGAGCTAACCTCCAAGAAAAAAGCCAATCTGGTGTTCCCCTGCCATAAACAAACTGCACAACAGAAGGAAAAACTGTTGCAAAACAGGTAAAATCCCATGGGGGAGGAGCTCCATGGCCCACATCAGTAGAAGCTGTATCCATGATAAAATCCTCCAAAGCTAGTTATGAAAAAAATCAACACTGATTCTAAAGACAACCACAAACCATTCTATAGCTATATCAAGAATCTCAATGTCAACACTCAGATCTGCTCTGAGTTACAGCAAATGGCACTAAATATACAGACCAACTGATATTGCCAACATCCTGGCAGATGGGATCAGTGCTAACTTTTCACCCATGAAGAGCACATCCCCAAAAGGAAGACTGCAAAGTTGCTGTCATGGCTGCACAGGAAAAAACACTCTCCAAAGCCAGAACACAGCATCCATGGGACCAGATAACATCCCAGGCTGGGGACAAAACTACAGAACAAACAGGCACCACACCTACGTACATGTTCAGTCATAGCCTCACCCAGGCTTTGTGCCTGCTGAAGGGCCCACAGGTTATCCCACTACACAGGGGGAGCACCATGGCCCCAGGACTACCCCTTAGCCTGATAGCCTGTTGCAAGGCCATGGAATGTATATCATATAACTTATAAAAAGACATTGGTAATCTCCAAACACTGGACCACCCAGTTGGTTTGAAAAAGGCAGATCATGTCTCCTAAACCTGATAGACTCATTGAAGCAGTCACCAGAACCGACAAGGGTAAGGTGGTTCACACAGCCTATGAATCTTGCCATGGCTTTCAACACCATCCCCACTCTGGAATTATAGAAAAACCCCACAAAACTAGGTAAAAACATTTGTCACAAGATGGGATGCCAACTGGCTAACTGACAGAACACACACTGTGAAAGTAGCAGACCCAAGTCGACATTAGACCAGAGACGTCAGTACCACAGGGTTCAGTCCGGGGTCCTGTCTGGAATCTATTTTAAAAAACAAATGGAAGGTCTGTTAATGAATTTTCCAGATGACTGCAAACTGGAGCCTTTCAAAACTACTGAAGATGTGGACATCCTCAAAAGGGCCTCACTGAGACAGATGCCTGGTGTCAAAGCGGGTGTTTCCCCTGGTAAAAAACTCAGCCATGAACTACAACATGGGGTAGTATACTTAACACTGAAAGTGAAATTTGAGCCCTTTGGGTGGGGGACAGTGGAAAAACTTTCCCCCCCAGTAGCCCAGAAATCCTTCCTGGCACACCTATCAAAAAGGTGTCTCATGCAGATAGAAGAGGACATTTTTCCCCCTTCTCATCACTCACTAGATCCAAAAAGGGTACAATGCCCCATGTACCTCAAAGACATCAAAAAAACGGGAAAAGGGCTGCAGAATACCTCACAAATAGCATTAGCAGCCTGAAATACATGCCATACACAGACGTCTCAAAATGCTCCAGCTGTACTCTCTGATTTTACTCAGGGTGATCTCTGCCTAACATACAAAGCTATGTCAAACACAGAGCTGTTGGACATGCTCCACTAAAACACTCAAACCCCTTTGGATCGCCCCAAAACCCAGAGTGAAATAAAAAAGGAAGGGGTGTATCCTTTTCCCTTTATGGATACCCCCCTTTCGGGTTAGTGGCACAGCATGAGGCCTTGGAGACCATGCAAGTGCAACTAACAGGCCTGCTTATCAGATTGTACCCTCTACAGATCACCTACCTTGTTCAGGAACCTCACCCAGTATTCCTGAGAACAGTGGAAAAAAAAATGTCCTACCAAACACCATTATATGAGGAGTACAACTACCAAAACACTGACTGGGAGAATTACTGTAAAAGCCTTTGCCCAATGTTTCCCAGATTTTAAAAAACTCAAAGCTCTGGAACAGCTGGTTACCATGCCCACTAGAGGTGACAACATACTGGACCTGATCATCACCAACATGGGGTCCAGTTTCCACAACAGAGATAAACCCCTCGCTGGTAATATCAGATCATAAAGTAATCACACTGGACACCCAAATCACACCCCACAGTCAAGGAAACCACTGTGAAGAAATTTCAAAGCAAACAGCACACTTCTCAAGACCAAAGTGGAAAGTTCAAAGCACCCTTGCTATAGGATAATGCTATACAATCTGCAGAATCATTTACAAGTGCATTCTATGAGCATCTACGGGGATGCATGATTGAGACATGCCAAATAAAACCAGATGCACTCCTCCAAAATGGGAAACCAATCTGGTGGTTGTCACAAAAAATAGCTATACAACAGAAGGAGGAATGAACAATGATAGAGCAAACTTCACATAAGGAAAGGCATCACTGTTTTTTAAAAAAAAATTCCCAAAAAATTCCAAGGCCAGTTTCTAAAGACAAATTGCCAAGGAATGTAAGAATAACAGCCAAAAAGCTATACCAAACATTTAGGTGGAACTCTAAAAAATGCTGTCAGCTACTGAAAAATGGAAAAAGATACACTGAACCAACTTACATTGCCCACATCCTGGGGACAAGTTCAGTGAAACTCCCCACATCAAAAGGGCCTGTGTCCATCCCAGAAGAATGCAGAGCACCAGCTTCATGGACATGCAGGTAAAACAGCCCTCCCCAAACCTAAGAACACAGCATCAATGGGACTGGATGGTGTCCCAGGCTGGCCACCAGCCCCAAAAGGAACTACACCTCACCTACATTACTGTCCAGACTCAACCTTACCACAGGCTATGTACCCAAGGGGCATACAGCAACAGTCACCCCTCCACAAAGGTGCCACAAAAACCAGGCCCCCTATGGGCCCACTCAGCCTGGTCTGCAAAGCTATGGAGCAAATTATCATGGAACCCATAAAAGAGAAAAGGGGGACCTCCAGACACTGGATTTTCCCCAACTTGGCTTTGTTAAAAGGCCCTAAACCTAGTTGACTTATTTAAACAGTTCCCAAAGGGACATAGATGGAGGTGAATGTAGTCCACACAGCCCACCTGGACCTCCAAGGGCCCTTTAAAAATTCCCCACTCTGGCATCATGGACAAGCTTACCAGCTTGAATTTTAAAATATGTCAAAATGGGTGGCCAACTGGCTCACAGATCAAACACAATGTTCAGAGTTGCAGGTGCCATGCCCACCTAAACCAGTCCCCCCCAATATTGGTCCTGGGACCCCACCTTTTCAGTAGATACTGCTCAGAGGTACAGGCAAGCAGGGGAGGAGTATGGCTGAAAAGTTTGCAGATGACTGATAACTGTGGTCCATAATCGACTCCTGGCTGACACAGACATCCTACAGAAGGGTTATACAAGACAGATACCGGGTGTAAAAACAATGCCCTCAAGCAGAATGCCAAAAATGCATAGTCATCCCTTTGGATAAAACAAAGTGAAACAAATTACCAAAAGGGGGAAAATATAGAGAGGTTTATGGCCCTGGGGACAGGTAGACAGTAAACTTCCTTTGATGATCACATTGCCAAAGTGTCTAAAAATTTCCTTCTATGTAGCCCACCTATGTAACTTTGCTAGTCTGTTTGTCACCATCCTACAAATATACCTGGGGAAAAAACCCCCATAATGTGTATAGCATTGTAAATGTGCTCCTAGTATCATTAAGTAGTTGGGTGGGGGTTTGAATCTTGTTTGTTTGAAATTCCTTTAGAGGAAAACCTTTTGGAGACTTTAAATGGTATCCCCATTTTTGTCAAGTCTGATGATGTCACCATCCTACAAATATACCTGTGGAAAAGAACTCCCATTTTAAGTGTATGAACTGTCTAGTATCTTTAAATTTAGGTGGGGGTTTGAATCCTGCACTTGGTGTGTGTGTTCTATGTGGGGAAATTTGGGGTAATCTGTGGGTTTTTTTTATTTGTATGACATTCAAATAAAACAGTATGGTTTGCATGGTGCTTGTAAACATATCATACATGTGACCTCAATTATTTCAGAGGGGGGAACCCTGCTTTCTCCATAACACATCTTTTTTTGAGAGTTTTCTGCTTTCCAGACTTAGGTCACATCTTTTCTTGTGACAATCCCAGCCCCCAGTGACCCCCCTTGGTCATCTGTGCTTTAAACGGTTTCTATTGAATGTGTGAGTGGGGGTTTTTGCCTGAGGTATATTTCAGACCAGTTAAAATGCAGCAAAGTCTGTCAATGATGGCTATTCATTATAGGTGAACAAAAACCCTTTTGTGGATATGCATGCAGACCCTTATTGTATGTGCCCCGGGATTTCAAAATACCTTTAAATACCAAAGGAAAATGTAAACTTGGCTGTATGTCCCCCGGTTGTCAACATGTTGGGGCTACTACCTATGTGGTACTGTGGGGATATTTGTTTTGTAAATGGATGACCATGTTTTATTTGGGATATGGTTTTACAGCAGGGGTTTGACAACAGGTATCTGTTTGATACCTTGTGGAGGATGTGTTTTCATCTGGAGAATGCATTATAGGCCACAGTATGCTTTCCCCAGACAGGGGGAAACATATCCCTACTGTTTTTGCTTGTACCTAAGTGAGCTATATGGCAATCAGGGTGGTCCCAGGAACAGGTGAACCCCCTGGTTACTGGCATAGTATAGTTCCTGAAGGGTACAAATGTTACTGTTTTTCCACATCTGTCTGTCAGTTGTCAAGACATCATCTAAGTTTTTATGGTCAGGCTGTAGATTATGTATACTACCAGAATGCAAACCAATGACAGATAGTAACAGTATCACCCACAGCAAGTGTCAAACCATGTCATACACATTTTCCCCGTTCCAAAATGTGTAGTACAATGCATACTGGCCACCAATAGAAACTATGGAGTGTTAACACTTGTAATACAGGGCATGTCACCCTGCCCATGTGTCCACTATGCATGTACATGCAGACAGCCCCTCCACCATGTTCACAAATGTACACCTGAAAACCCTGTGTGCACACACCCACATACTGTCCACTTTTACACATGCCCAATACACACATCAGCCAAAAGGGAAGGACAATACACTATTGGATTAACACGGGGAAACAATACACATTGACAATCATAGCTTTAATGCATCAGGGCTGCTCAGCTACCCCTTTAAGGATAACATTACACTTTACTGCTGACAACATGCTAACATTGCTATACTGTAAAGTCACCCTGTGCATCAGACCATGTTAGCCTGTTCCTGCATCAATGTTACAGATGACAGGAGGGGCACAGGTTTCCCCTATGCAAGGGGGGTTTTTTGGTTTGCCAGAGGCCTACATTGAGCCAAAAAACATTTTTTTGTGTGTGTGTGTGTGTGTGTGTGTGTGTGTGTGTGTGTGTGTGTGTGTGTGTGTGTGTGTAAAAAACTGGTATGGGAATGTTGGTAAAAGTTTAGCCCTAGGTGTCTGGTTTATGTGTGTTGTCTGCATGCACACAGTTCCAAAGTGGCTGCCCTATACAGGGATTTGTGGGACAGCCACAGACTGTACCTGCCCGGCTTTACAGATCACTGTCTCCAGCCGGATATGGTACCTGTGCCTGGGAGGGGGGCCCGACAGTATCAGGTACTGGGACTGAGTACTATCCTCAGAGGTAGACAAAGTACACTGGACCCAGGGCCCTGCTGGGACTGTCCAGAGGTGCATATGGTTTTTAGGAGTCTATGGACAGCCCCCCCCCAAAATTGGTGGGGGTGGTACTGGCACTAGGGGGCTTTTTTTGGGGGAGGCGACTTCCAGCTGCTGATGTTGCTGGCATAAACCCGGTTCCCCCCCACTGTCTGACACATGGACAGCATTTGGGGGACATCTAATGTCTAAGTCTATCCATGACCTCAGTGTAATTACAGATGGCACCTGCTAGGGCATGGATACTGTCATTTTAAAATGTGTTATGTGTCTGTGTTTGTCCCTGTTGGTGTAGTTCCATATGTGCCTGTCTCCATGACAGCCTGGAACATGCTGAGGTTGTAAGACCTTTGGGACGTCTGCCAGGGCATGATGACCAGCATGCTCGGAACCCTGGACATCTGTATGTGGTACTTGACTCTGGGGGGCTGTTCCAAAGCTGGCCATGGCCAATTTCCCGGGAGCATGTGATGTTCAGTAACTGGTGATAAAATTTGGGAGCTGTGTCTGGATGGGGGGGCACGACGATTTTGGAAAAAGCCCCGGCAAAAACCTTCCTAACATACCCCTTCCTTTTCAGTGACACATTCCCCGTGAGGGAACAAAACCTCCCCCTGTAGAGGAAACAGGAAAAAAATTTTTACACTGAGCAAACACATAACAATGACAACCCTGGCACATGCACATGCACCATGCCAAAAGAAACATCACATGACACATGCACATGCAACACAAAGCACACATGCACACCAAAAAATGAACACATGCACACATGACACATGCACACATAAAAATGAAACCGCACACAAAAACATGCACACATAAAACAGAAAAATGCACATACACAACAAAAAACACACAACACAAACACAACAACCCCAAAAACCCCCCAAACCCCCAACAAACAACCAAACAACAACACAAACAACAACCCCAAACCCCAAACCCCCCCAGCAACCGTCCCAAAGCTTTATGGTGGGGACAGTTCCGAAAAACATATACATGTTTTGCATGGGGTGTGTTGCTCAACGATGCAAGTGTAAAATGAAACAGTTCAGGTTTAGCTTGTGTTGTTTTTCATGGTTTTTACCCTGGTGATGTTTTGGCACAAATTCGTAATATTAAAGCTCTGTGTTTTGCAATATTACAGGTTACTCATGGGTGGATGTTTACGTGTGTCAATAATATGTACATTGGCACTTGGCTTTACAGTAATTTGGGGTTTAGCATATTTGAACCAAAATGGGAGTAAAATTTTAAAAAACATAAATTGTGGAAAATTTCCCTAGCCCTAATAACAATGAACTTTAAAAAAATTTAAAAAGGGGTCAATTACCAACATAATGATTACGGCAAAAGGTTTACTAAAAAATTTGGGCCCAAATTTTAAGGGCTACACCCAAAAAAAGACTGGGAAAAAAGTAGCAGGGGTTTTTTTATAAACCTTTTTATGGAAATGCCCCCCCAAAAACTCTCCTTTATCCCAAAAGGGGGCTTTGGAAAATTTTCCCCGGCAACCTCAAATTTTTAAACCTAAAAGAGCCCAATGTTCGCACCTTCTGGGTTTTTAAATTTGGGGGCGGGGGTTTTTTCATTTTTAAAATCGGAATATTGGTTATAAACCCAAAAACCCAAAAGGGGCCTTTGGTGGACCGTAAACAAATGGGAGAAACAAATTTCAAAATGGGGCAACTTTTCAAAACCCTAGGGGGCCCATTTTTCGGCCACATTTCCCCGATAACAATTTTTGGGAAAAAACATGGAAGATTGCTCGGTCCAAAACCCAAACACAAACACAAAAATTTCACAGTTCTACCCAAGGGGAAAATTTACAGCAATGTCATTGTGCTTGAAACTCAACCGACAAAGGGGTTTACATAAAGAAAATACCCAAAAATTCTTTAACACCCCTTTTCAAAAAAACAGCAAAATTTCTTGGGCCTAAATTTAAACCCCCGCTGATGCTTGTTAAAACATGGGGATAATGCTCATAAAAATGGGACCCCATGGGTCACATTCTTTTTGTTTCCCCCTGCCTTAAACTAATAATTTTGGGCCCCCAAGGGTTAAACCCAAAGTCAAAAAATATAAAATCTACAGAACCCAAGGGAAATTTGGCCCCGCTCCAGTTGGGAAAATAGTCGGACCCTTTTTAAACAGCAAAACAAAAAGTCTTGGTTTAAGGGCTCATTTAAAACCCCCAAAATAAACAATTTTAAACCCATAAACAGAAAACTTCCAACCATGGCCAAAAAATTAGTTTGGAAACATGCATCTTGGGGTACCTTAAACAAAAAGGGGGACCTCCCCGGGGTAACCATGCAACCCAAAAAGGGGGTTGAAAACATTTTAAACCCTATATAAACAATCGCAATTTGGGCCCTTTTTCACCTAAGCCCCTAATTTGGACTGACTTTTTAAATTAAGACACTGGAGACAAATAAAAAGGTCAAAACAAAAATCCCCGGGTTTAAAAAAAGCTTAGGGATCCCCCCTTAGGGATTGGTGTATAAAACCCGTAACAATTTGGCTTACCCGGGACAGGTCTTTGAGAACCCAAAAAATTTTAAAAGGGAAGCAACAATTCTGGGGTTTACCCCGGGAAAACCCAAACCATTAAACCTTTGCCTTTAAAAAGGGTCTTGTTTTATGGGGGATTTGTTCACCCCCTTTGGGGGAAAAAATAACCCTCTTTTTTTAAAAGTGGCGAAAAAAAATTCTGGGAGCTTATTCCTAAGTACCGTTAAATGAAACCATAACCTATTTTACTTTTATGTTTCATCAATTTTAAGGCATTGTTTACAATTGGGTGAAAAGGGAAAAATTTTAGTTGTGGATGATTGTTGCCTACCTCAAAATTGTGGTACTTATTTGGTGCAATGGGTTTTTGTTTACCTTTCATTACATTAAAATTTGAGTTTTTACTGGGTTTTAATTTAGGGGGATTGCCCAAGTGGGTTGTTTTGGGGACCCCTTTGGGGCCCTTTAGGATATTATGTGCTGTTGCTTTTTTAATACCTTTCATTGCAGTTGTAGGTATGTGGATTGGTTTTGGTTTTCATTTACATGCCACAAAGGGTTTGTTGGCCCCTTTTTTATTTCTATTTCCCGGCCCAATTTCAATCACCCACAAAAGGTCTCTGGGCTGTACAGTACCACAGAAGCCCTTTTTGTGTGGCCCCTAACTGGTTGTTTTTGTGGGTTTTAGGGGGCACAATGGCATTGTAGTGGGTTTAATTAATAGCCCAAAAAGGCTCAAATTTTTAATTTTTTCCCCCCGCCCCTCTTTTATAAAGGAAAAACACTTTTTTTGCCTTCCATTAATTGGGCCCCGGCCCCCAAATTGGGGTTTTTTGGGTTTGTTTTGATTGGCTCCCCATCTGTTGAAAATTTAAACCACCGTGGCAACTTTTTAACGCCCCTCATTAAAATTTTCAGGAGGACCCTATGTATTGAACTAAAACCCTTTCCATAACCCTAGCAGGGGAATTTTATAGTTGGATATTATCCTCTGATGAATTTAAGGTACATACCCCGGGGAAAAAAATGTTACAATATTGCCTTAAATTTTACATAAATATATTTAAAAATTTTTAAAAAATTATCATTATAAAACCCCAAATTACATTGGGGCCCTTTTTAAAAAATTTTTAAACAAAACCCTTGAAGATTCCTTAAGTAACCAGAATACCAAAAGTTTTGAATATCAATATGTGCTTTTTTAAGGTATAACTTAAAAATTTATTAAACCCCCCAAAATGGCCCTTTGGAAAAGGGCCCCTTTCAAATACTGGTATCCCCCTTAAAACCCCATTGACGGAACACAAATACCAAAAAACAGGGTTTTCCAAAACAATGTACTACCAAATTTTTAACTACAAACTTTCCATAGTAATTTTAATCAAAAAAGGTTTGATTCACCAAGGGTTTTCCAATCTGCTAAAAATTGGAAAAAAGGGTTTTGTTTTTCCCCCAAACCCCCCCCTTAAACAAAGGGCTAATGGTATTATATGTTTTTTTGGTAGAAAAGCCCCCTTTGTGGGATCAACTCACATTCCATGAAGAAAAGTTTTCCTAAGCATATCAAGTGACGTTACCTTCCCCCTCTGTACTACTGATTTTGGGAAAAGTACTTGGGGTTTTTGGGGTTTAAGGTAGGTTTGGTTTGGCCCTAGGGCCTTAGAAACCAAATCCCTTTTAAAAAAATTTTTTCAGTGCCCTGTCAAACAACCAAGGGTGATTCTTATTTTTTATAATTAAAACTATTTTCATGAAGCTTTGTTTGTTTTAAGGGAGGTTCCCGATTGGGTGCTTGAATGGGTCTTCCTCCGTGTTCTGTCTTTATACAATTTTGGGAAGCTTACTTGGGTAGTCTGTTTTCACATTAAAGTCTGGGTTTGAAAACTTTTTTGGAAGGGTCACCCGGGTTCTGGGACAAAATTGCTTGTTTTTCTCTCATAATTAAATATTATTTTATATTTTCCCCACAAAACAAAAAACCAAAATTGTACCATAAAGGGTTTTTGAATGATATTAAAGGCACTACCTCTTTTTTTTTGGGTGAAATTTTTTAAAGGTGTGAATTTAAAAGATTAATGATTTGGCACTGTGATTTTCAATGGCTGCCATTTTCCCATGGCTTTATCAACTTTTTAAAAACCACCTTTTATTCATTCCATTTTTGCAAAAAATCAAAAGAACAGACATTGTTAATGGTTTGCAATTTTCCAAATAATATACCGTTTTCCCCCCCTCCCTTTTTAAAAAATTTTTATTTAAAAATTTTAAAAATATTATTTCCCCCCCAAACAAAACACAAACACACACAAAAAACAATCGAAAACTCCTTGGTGTGATAGTTCATTGGACTTCATATTTTATATTTAATTAAAAATAAAAATTTTTTCAGTTTGTTGATATTGCCTTTTTCGTCTTGGGTTTCTCCCCTTCTTTAACCCCAGGTGAAAATGCAAATAACAAATAACCGTTTAAACCACATGTCATTAACCCCACCCTTGTACATTACACGTGGTTGTGTTTTCATTTTCTAGCTATATTCACAGATGCCCTCCCCGCTCCCCGTTTTTCTGTTTGGGGGACTGTGATAGAATTTTACTCTTTTACATGTGGAAATTTAAATTTACTCAGCCGAATCTATTTATCCCTTTTTATGTGTTTTTACATTTCCTGGGGTTTTTTTTTTTTTTTAAAATTTTTTTTATTTTTTTTTCCCCTGGTGTTTTGCTCCCCTTTTTTTTTTTTCTCTTTCTCTGATTTAAAAGGGGGATTAAGTAAAATGACCCTTTTTTAGGTATCTCTTCTTGTGGCCCTGACCAATTTGGACCCTTTGTTTTGCAGGCGGGGATTAGTATTATGTTGAACCCAAAGTATTAAAAGGGGTTTTTAGTTTAAAAAGGGGGCTGTGGACCCATTTTTAATCAGAAGGTTGGTTAAATTTTATTCTGGGTTGACCAGTTTTAAATTTTTACCAGCCTGAAGTTGTCTTCCAAAAAGTTTCATTTTTATTCACCTAAAAAACTAAAAAAGAAAAGGGGGGGTTATTTTTTTTTTTACAAATTTTAAAGATACAAAAATTTTGGTGTTTCTTTGGGCCCGCTTTTTAACTCTTTCTGAAATTAATTTACTTTTAAAAAAGCTTTTTTTTTATTTCTTGCAGGGTTCAAAACTACAAAATTTTGTATATAAATACCCTTTGCCCCAACAAGGTTTAGAATTTGGGGGGGGCAAAGGAAAAAATTAGAAATGTGAAAATTTTCGTGGAAAAATTGCTTGCCTTTAGAAAGGGAAATGTTGTCTGCTCCCCCGTGGGCCCTTAGTGGTGCCGATTACCTTTATTCTTTTCTTCACCCCAAAGGTTTTTAAAAATGGGTTGTAAGGGGGCACCCGACATGGTACATTTTTTTTTCAAATCCTCTAAGGGTGTTTAATCCCCAAAGTATTTGTTAGCGTACTTAAAGCCTGTGTTTTCCCGCCAGGTCCAAACACCAGGTACAGGGAAAATTTGGGCTTTTAGAGAACCAGGCATTGGTTAATTTTTTGGTCAAGGTGTCTAACCACAGCAACAAAGTGAAACCCCTTTCTGCCTAAAGTCCAAATTCGGGGGGGAAAAAAAATGAAAAAAGGGGAAATTAAAAAAACAGTTGGGGAATATGGTTGCCCAACAGTAGAGGTTTTTTCCTCAGAACGTGTGGGGGGGGTAAATGTGTGAACTTACCTGTGAAGGTGGCCCAAGTATGTTGAATTCCAAAAAATCGGTAAAAAAACCAAGAAAAGGTTTGGATGGGACCCATTTTTTCTTTTTTTTTGAGATGTTTTTTTCAGAAATTTGTTTTTGGAGGGGATTTGAGGTTTGGTTAAAAGGGAGGGGAGACACAAGGTTTTTTTTGGGGGAAGAAAAAGGGTACATGGTTAAAAAGGATTTTAAAATTTTAAATTTTTTGGGGGTTTTCATGTTTGCCCCAACCCCAGCACCCTGCAAAACCTTTCACGCAAAAAGGTTCTTCTGTTTTTTGAAAGAAAAAATGGGGGAAAAGGAAAATGGTAAAAAAAGGGGGACAAGGGGGACGTGGAAAATGGGGTTCAAATGAGGGAAAGGCCCCAATCCCTTTTTTAACGAAAGTGGCAAGCAAAATTTTGGGGAAATTAAAAAAAACCCCCGTGGAGGGGTGAGGAAAAAAAGTTGTTGACGCCTTTAAAACATTTAGGTATGGAATTGGAAAAGGGGGGCAGAAATTTTTTGGACAGAATGTTTTTTTTTAAAAAAGTTAGGGAAAGGAATTTAGGATTGGGAAAACAGGACAAACAAAGCATCAGGGGAAAAATGCACAGGGGGGCACCATTATGGGGGGTTTTGGGAAAGCAAGATGAACAGATAACATGGAAATAGTCCCCCCCCAGGGGTAATGACCCCCAACCCAGGGGTTTCTCTTGTGGGGGAGGTCCCATTATACCCCTAGTCCTCAACTTTGGGGGTCAGGAAGCCCTTTCCCCCACACCCGGGCCTTAAGTGAAGGGGTCCCCCCAAATTACAGGGTGACCCCCCCCCTCAACTTCCAAAGGTGGACGCCCAAAGGAGGGGCCCAGGGTGGGAGGGCCTGCGGTCCATCCATCCCACTAGGTGGGAAAGGGGGGTTTCGGGAAGTTCCCCCCTATTTTGGGAAAAAGAAAATTGGGAAAAAACCCCCATTCCCCAAATTTTTAAAAGCTGGGCCCCTTAACCCCAAAAAGATTAAAGTTAAAGCAACTTCACTCTTAAAACCAAAAGGCTTTCCACTGGGTTTAATTATCAAAAGGCCACCAAAATTTTGGGGTTTAACACAATCAGAAATAAATCAGAATTTTTAAAACCTAAAAGCCCAAAAATTTTTAGAAAACTCCCATTATTAAATTTCATTTTTTTTTCAATAATATAAAAATCCCTTAAAATTTAAACCAGTTTACCTCATTTTTACTCAGTTTTAAAGCCCCCAATTTATTACCTCTTTTTCCTTAGATTTGAAAAGGGTTTTTCTGATTTTTAAATTTTCTGGGCTGTATTGAATAAAACTTCCAAACAAGTTACTGTACAATTTTTATTCCAGCACACTATGTGGAGGACCTGACCCCTTTTCATTCTTATCAATTGGGTTTTCAGTTTATGTTGCTCCCTACTTTTTGGCACTGCACTGGGGAAACCAAAAGCTACCATTCCAGTTCCTGTACTGGGGCTGAAAAACCCCAGGCTTAAAATGTTAAAAAAGGCACCCCCATACTTTTAAACCTCCCAATGTTGTAAAGCTTTTAAAAGCATTTCTTAAAAGAAAAATCAACAAATATAAAAAAAATCCGCAAGGAATTTTACCATCTTCCTTTTTGGGTTCCCATTTTTTTAAATGCAGCTGAGTAATTTTAGGAAAAATTTTTTTTTTATTTATTGTGTTTAAACATTTTATTCTTTTATTTTATAAAAGTAATGGTAATAACCTGTTGGGGCCGCCTTGCCCTATTCATATTTTTTAACGCCAAAAATGGCTTGGTAAAGGTATTGAACTCCTATCCGTTCCTAAATCAATTTTCTTTTCCTCTATTCTAGTGTGGGGGATTTCTCCATCCTGATCCCCGGTAGTTTTCCCTTTTTTCAGGCTGTGGGGTGTCACCCCTTTACCAGTTAGGGGGACCCTTTGGGATTATTATGGCTAACTACTTTGCTTTGATTGGGGGGGCCCCCGGGATCCCGCAATTATTCCCCTATTAAAAAAAATTTTTACTCCCCAAGCCCTTTGCCTAAAAACCCCCTTAGAAGGATTCTTCAATGGGGGTAAAAGAGGAAGTTTTGCCAGGAGCTTAAAAAAAGAATTTTCCCACTTTTTTGTATTGGGGTTTTTTAAAAAACCCAATAACCCCCTTGAAAGGGTAAAATTAATTGTAGATGTGTGGAAATGCAATTTTGAAAATTATGGAGTTTATAGTTTATTTTAAGTATCCCGGGTTCAAGGCCTGTTATTGCTTTTTATTTCACTACTGGCCAGACCGGCTAGGAGGTGTGGCTATGTTTTACCGACTTTGCTCGACTTTGCCCAACGTTGCTCTATGCTGTTCTAAGTTGCTCTACATTGCCCAATGTTGCTCTACGTTTCTCTATGTTGCCTGATGTTGCTCTGCATTGCTCTACATTGCCTGATGTGCTGGTTAGCGCGGTGGGCAGCTACGCGCATACATGTTCTGTTTGCGCTAGTTGGCATGATGCGCAGCTCCATGCAAAGCTATTGCACTAGTTAAAGCACTGCTAAGCTATGAGCAATTATACTGAAATGTGCTTAATACTGGTAAACTTTGCTTAGCAGTGCTTCACTTTGCTTAATATACATTACTTCTGCATTCATTAGTATGCATAACAATTTCACTTTCTTGTATATATATATAAAATTTGTTCACTACTACATAGGCCATTTCAATGCTTTTTATTAAAATTTCATTGGTAAATGGAAGGAATTCTTTTCATATATGGATTTCCAATAGAAAATAAGAAGGAAAGTGGTGGGACTCGAACCGGGAATACCTCCTCTTAGTGTGAAGGCTCTACCACTACGCTATTGTTATTTTGCTTAATTTGCATATAAGTTTCTTATTATCCTCTTCGATGTCTTACTGCTAACTGTAGTTAAGCAATGTGCATACACGCGCAAACACATGCAAATACGGGCAGCTATATTGGGAATGCTAAAAAAAATTAAAGTTTTATATTTTATTATTGTACTGGGGTTTAGAATGTGGGGGAGTGTAGTGTTGGGTATGTACACATTTGAGCGGACTCGCTCATGTCAGTTGACATTTCCCTATTGTGATACTTGCAGGGGCATGGATTTTTGGACTGCTCGGCAGTTTGACACGCCCCCTACACTCATGCATGTTCCGTGTTGGCCTTGGAGTTGAGGCAGCGTGCCCTCATTAATATGCATGGCATGCTGCCGCCTTATTCTTACACTGGCGTTTCCGTATAAGCCTCCTCTACTCTTACACGGAGGATTCGTGAATCCTGGGGAATGTCTCTCATATGTTCTAAAAATCGAGTTTTAAACATCCTTTAGATCTCCCCAATGTAAATAAGTTACAGGGGCATTTCAATGCATAAATTGCCCCCTTACTAGTGCAAGAAAATGCCCATTTGCATGAGTATTTGATATTATTAATACACTTAAATAAAGTCACTATTTGTGCACAAACTGAACATTTGCCACATAGACTTGTACCTACTTTCGCTGGCACATTCTGTATACTCATGCTAGGGAAAATAAAGTTTCCATGCACTAACATGTCATGTAGACATTTACCCTTAGTATAAGACAATGTGGGATATTTTGGCAACAACTTTACCAATACGCTATCTTTTCTCAAAAATCCCCAGTAATGTTTAACCATATTAGTAATTTCTTTACTTTTAATATTATACAGGGACACAAAATACATTTTTTCTTAACAAAAAACTTCTTCTACTTGATGTTGTACTTGCATTTCCATTCCTTCCTTTACGCTATCTCTGTTCATTCAATTCCTATCCACAATTTTATTTTGTGCACATTTTACAACATTAGGTTCATAACCCTGCCTCAAGAACATATCAGATGACTTTTTGATTTCTTCATTCAAGACATTCTTATCACTACACAATCTTGATGAACGCAAAACATTCCCCGTAAGGAAGTGAAGAAATCAAATGAGGAGGCTGGCAACTTGAAGCATGTAAAAACTGACTGCCATCTAAAATTTTTCTATGAACCCTGGTTAACACAGTGCCATCTGTTCTATCTTTTAACACAAGGTCCAAAAAGTCACTTTGTCACCTTCTTGTAACCCATCAAAAGAGAGACCAAAAGGATTAAATTCTAACCCTGCAATAAATTGAACAACCTGACTTCTACCCACTTCACAAATGAAAATTAAATCATCTATATATCTGTAATATGCCTTGACATATTGTCTCACAAAAGTTTGTTTATACAAGAATCTATCTTCCAAAAAAGCCATAAATAGGTTAGCATACATGGGGGCAAATGGTGCCCCCATGGCTGTAGCCTGTTCTTGTTTATATATTTCATTATTATAACAAAAATAATTATTCTGCAAACAAAAATCCAGTAATTCTACTATAAAATTAGAAAAAGGATTATCACATAACATAAAAAATAAAGAAGAAATACCATCTTTATGCTTTATTGACGTATACAGGCTTCTTACATCTAAAACCAGCCAATCATCATCTTCTTTTGGCTGTTCCCATTAGGGGTCGCCACAGCGGATCATCTGTTTCCATTTCTTCCTGTCCTCTGCATCTTGCTCTGTCACACCAACCACCTGCATGCCCTCTCTCACCACATCCATAAAGCTTATCTTAGGCCTTCCACTTTTCCTGTTACCTGGTAACTTCATCCTTAACATCTTTTACCCAATATACTCAGCATCCCCCCTCAGCACATGTCCAAACCAATGTAATCTTGCCTCTCTGGCTTTGTCTCCAAACCTTCCAACCTGGGCTCACCCTCTATTATACTTATTCCTAATCCTGTCTACCCTTGTCACACCCAGTGCAAATCTTAACATCTTTAACTCTGCCACATCCAGCTCTAACTCCTGCCTTTTTGTCAACACCACTGTCTCAAACCCATATAACATAGCTGGTCACATTACCCTCTTGTAGACCTTCCCTTTCACTCTTACTGGTACTTGTCTGTCACAAATCACTCCTGAATCTCTTCTCCACCCACTCCATCCTGCCTGTACTCTCTTCTTCACCTCTCTTCCACACTCACCATTACTCTGAACTATTGATCACAAGTATTTAAACTCATCCACCTTCGCCAACTCTACTCCTTGCATCTTCACAATTCTGCTATCCTCCTTCTCATTCACACACATATAATCTGTCTTAATCCTGCTGATCTTTATTCCTCTTCTCTCTAGAGCATATCTCCATCTCTCCAGGGTCTCCCCCACCTGTTCCCTACTCTCTCTACAGATTACTGTGTCATCTGCAAACATCATAGTCCACAGGGACTCCTGTCTGATCTCGTCTGTCAACCTGTCCATCACCATTGCAAATAAGAAAGGGCTCAGAGCTGATCCTTGATGTAATCCCACCACCATCTTAAACGCATCCATCACTCCCACTGCAGACCTCACCACTGTCACACTTCCCTCGTACATATCCTGTACCACTCTTACATACTTCTCTGACACTCCGGACTTCCTCATACAATACCACAACTCCTCTCTAGACACCCTGTCATATGCTTTCTCTAAGTCTACAAAAACACAATGCAACTCCTTCTGATCTTCTCTGTACATCTTCATCAACACTCTCAGAGCAAACATCACATCTGTAGTGCTCTTTCCCGGCATGAAACCATACCACTGATCACTAATCATTACATCCCTTCTTAACCTAGCTTCCACTACTCTTTCCCATAACTTCATGCTGTGACTGATCAATTTAATCCCTCTGTAGTTACTACAGCTCTGCACATCACCCTTATTCTTAAAAATCGGTACTAAAACACTTTTTCTCCATTCCTCAGGCATCCTCTCACTTTCCAAGATTTCATTAAACAATCTGGTTAGAAACTCCACTGCCACTTCACCTAAACACCTCCATGCTTCCACAGGTATGTCATCTGGACCAACAGCCTTTCCATTCTTCATCCTCTTCATAGCTATCCTTACTTCTTCCTTGCTAATCCACTGCACTTCATGATTCACTATCCGCACATCATCCAACCTTCTCTTCCTCTCATTCTCTTCATTCATCAGCCCCTCAAAGTACTCTTTCCATCTGCTCAACACACTCTCCTCGCTTGTGAGTATGTTTCCCTCATTATCATTTATCACCCTTACCTGCTGCATATCTTTACTAGCTCGGTCTCTCTGTCTAGCCAATCGGTACAGGTCTTTTTCTCCCTCCTTAGTGTCCAACCTTTCATACATCTCTTCATACGCCTTAACCCTAGCCTTTGCACCTATCTCTTTGCCATGCACCTCATCACCTTATACTCCTGTCAGCCAATACATCTCTTTATTCCAAACCACTGTCAAAATTTTTTCTAAAAAATCAAAACAATCTTTTACATACAACGGAATTTTGTGTACATAAGTGAGCAATACTTGGTGCAATAAAACACCTGTGTTATGAAGGGAGTATTTACTGGCTGATATAATTGGTCTACCAGGTGGACCTTCCATACTTTTATGAATCTTAGGCAAACAGCAAAAAGTAGCCAACCCACTGTTACTATTCAAAAATTTTTTTTCTATATCTTCCTTACATAAATATCCTAAACATGCACCTTTTTCCATAAGTTCCCCAAATTTCATTTTAGGGCCAGATTTACGAAAGCTTCCATGGAGTGTAGGAGCTCATGGAGGCAGTATGTCTGCAGTGCGATCCAGGTACAGTCAGCAGGGGCGTGCACGAGAGCTGCTAAAGCTACTCTTGCATGGACAGAGTCATGGTATGCAAATTACCTCATTTGCTGCTGAAAGCTATGCAAATGAGGTAAATTTGCAATCCAGGAAACACTAACCTGTCCGTGGAAGATTAGTGTTATCTGCAGAAATGTACTTCGTTGGTAACGGATTACTGTTTTGCAAATAGCTAAATGGAGCTATGGCAGCTCCAAATAAAGGATGCATACAGTTGAGGAAGCATGTCAATGGCCAAATATAAGGCCACTGGCATTTATAAATGTTTAAAATTATTAAAATATAACTGTTTTCCCCGATCTCCAAGTGCAGCGCTTTAGAAAACAAGAAAATAATTTAAAAATAGCCAAAAATAGCAATTTTCACTAAAAAGCTTATCCTGCCATGCAGGTGAATGGCAAGCTGAAGACAACATGGCCACTGAGTAGTGGTTGCTAAGGGGGGGGGGGTAGGGAGCTCAGTGTGAGAGATGTAACCATGCATTAGTAGGCAATCCTATGCAAATGAGGATAAGGATAGTGAATCCCAATTTTCCCCAGCATGTGAGCCATGTCCAAAGAGTGTAAGTGTAGGAGTAGGTGAGTAGTAGAGTAGAATATAGGTAACATCATGAGGGGGTGTGTCAGAAAGGCTGTAAGCTTATTGGAGCACGGTGTCTTGTGTTTGCCCTGAATTGCTCAGGATTGCAAGAGGCATGTCTATAGTTATCCTTTTTGAAAACCAGAAACCAAAGGTGTACGCCATGAATATATCTGAAATTTCTTGCAAATGTGCACACAGCGTGTGCGCGTATGTGTGTTCATGTGCGCTCATTTGCACAGCGCTGCCCCGGGTGGAAACAGAAAGGGAAAAGGAAGAAAAAGAAGTAGTAGGAAGTTAACCAAGGAGAACTAGCAGAGCTGCCAGGTGAAATATATCAGAATCAGCCAGTTACACAGGTAGTAGACAAGCCCAGCCCAGCACTTTAAACTCTGGAAACAGCAATCTTCCCTGTTTTTCCAAAGAACTCTGCAACACTGCAGTATACAAAGAGGGAAAGCTTAAAAACGTTAAAGTCAGACAAAATGATAGGGGCTGCTCTTGCTATCATAAACCAACATGTGCAAGGTGCTGAGGGTGGTGATGTTGTGAATGCTGCTGAGCAACCCACAGTGAGGAGATGGAGAAGAGTGTACAGACCCAGGGTAACCTACCACGGGCTACATGAGCTGGAGATAATGGTGAGTTATAGGGTGGACAGAGACCTCCTGCAGCAAATTGTTGAGCTGTGCCAGCCATGCCTCACACACAGAACCAACAGAGGGGAACCCATCCCAGTGGATACCGAGGTATGTGTTGGCCTAAGAATGCTAGCTACAGGTACATTCCAGAAACCAACTGGTGATATGATGAGGATTTCACAGGCATCAGCATCCTGGGTACTGCACCAGTTCCTGTATGCCATGTCAGCACATGTCGGTGAGCACATATATTTCCCCAATTCCCATGAGGCATTGGCCAGCAATATGCTTCTTTTCCACCAAATAGCAGAATACCCTGAGGTAGCGGGTGCAATAGACTGCATGCACATACACATCAAAGCACCGCCCGGTGAGTGGGGTAGGGTCTACATCAACCACAAGGGCTTCCCCTCCATCAACTGCCAGGTTGTGTGCGATGCCATGGCATAATAATGAATGTGTGTGCTGGCTGCCCTGGATGTTATCAGGATTCCCACATCTGGCATCTGATGCAGCTGTACTAGAGATTTGCCAATGGGGACATCCCTACTGGTCGCCTAGTGGGGGATGCTGGATATGCACTGGAGCTGTGGCTGATGACACCCATCAGAAATGCACACACACCCGAACAAGAACTCCATAATGAGGCACATGCACAAACAAGAAACATAATTGAGCATGTGTTTGGGATGCTCAAGTCAGGGTTCCAGTGCCTGGACATATCTAGTGGAGCCTTGCAGTACTCACCAACTACATGTACCCAAATTGTCTTGGTTTATGACATACTAAACAATATAATCCTTTGGAAACAGCTGCAGCAGGAACAACATGGACAGGGCCAAACAGCTTCCCACCATTGCCAAGGCCTGCACAGGCACAGCATGACTCAAAGGAGGAACAAACTGAGCCTGCCTCAGAAGGCAGAAGGAGGCATGCCCAGTATGCCCTGGCCTTGGCAAACATGCAATGCATAGCACATACACTGACTCAGTAGGAACCCTGGAAATGACACATCTCTCTGACTGGCACATACAGCAAAAGGGATGCCTAACTTGACACTACCTGTTTTCAAACATGTATAGGGAATTTAATATGTGCATCTGACATAGGCAGCCCTGCAGCACCACCTGAGGCATGAGTCCCTATTTTAAGCAATATAAAGCACTGCTAAGCAAATTTTACCAGTATTGAGCATATTTAAATCCAATTGCACATAGCTGTGCACCGCGCTAACCAGTGCAATGTCGGGCAGCATTGGGCAATGTTGGGCAATGTCAGGCAAAGTCGAGCAAAGTCGGGTAAACATGCTCACACCTGCTTTACTGTTCCTTAACCAGTCAGATCTGCCCAGCAGGAAAATAAAAAGCAGTGACAGGGCTCGAACTCAGGATACTATGCACTATAGTCACAGTACTGAACCACTAAGCCATGACAGCCTTTCACTGGCACAGACACAACTTAAGTCACTCACACAAACCAGTTGGGGGGGGTCACATACCTAACAGTCACAGTCAGCAGGACAATTGTAGACAAACACAAACACAAACAAATGCTGTATCCTGCCCTCTGAAGAGGCATATGAGTAACCTCCCCCCAGGCCTATGCAGATCGATAACAGTAGGCTAGGCAGTATCATGTGGGTTGGGTAGGCTATGAAGTCACAAACTAATATGCATGTAATTGGAAGCTAAGGTCTGTAGTACAGTGGTATGCCTCAAGCCAGTACGATAGGCAACAGTACAGACTGAAATGGAATACCTGACATAGCAGTGCAGGCCTAGCAAATGTGTATAAGTGTCAGGTGTACCCCTCATCCTATGTACACCCACAGTAACAATCAGGTGTGCCCCCCTTGGGTAGAAATGTACAAATAATAGCTGTCCCTTTGGTATATAGAAATGTTGATAAGTCTATGCAAATTGACTCATGGAAGCCCTGCAGGCACAGCATGCTTCCTGTCAATGTACAACACAAAGGTGAGCCCTGAAGTAAAAACCAACTTGATTTTTCACAGACATATAGTATATATACCCATAGTGGGCATGCTCACACACTTAAACAAATTTAGCAAATTTCAGACAGCAACATACTGAAAGGTCATACTGGGCATGCTCACACACTTAGGCCATGTCTGAGTACATCAGTGGGACACACATATCTGGCAGCTGCAGTTCTTACTCCAGACACTTGTCACTATTCACCAATCCTACCTTGTGCACACAGTGATATGAAAACAGACCCATATAATATATTGGACCCCTGTCATAATCAAACTATGTACTACAAGTACTTAAGTTGTTCAATGAAAGTGAAAATGCAAAGAAGATCAATAAATCTCCGATCAGTATCATCAAGAAGCAATGAGCACTCCTAACATTATCCAAGCCATATTCTGGCAAAAATATTGTCAAAGAGTCCATAGAGAACCATGAAGCTTTCTTTAGCTATGTCATAAATATCAGTGTAAGCTCATATATGTTCTGAGTCATTGCAAAGTGTAAATGAATACATGTACATAACTGACATTGCCAACATCTTGTCAGACAGGTTCATACATATTTACCCCCCCCTCTCACTGACAAAAGGGACTGTTACCATACATGGAGATTGTGAAAACCCAGAAATCACATATACAATGGTTAAACAGCTCTATCCAAACCTAAAAACATGATGTCTATGGGATGACATGGCTTCCCTGACTGTGTCATATGTGAACTCCAAAACAAACAGACCCTGCACCTGAACAGTCTGTTGAGACTCACCCTCTGTACAGGATATGAAACTGTTGAATGGGTTACAGCAACGTTTGGCACACTCCACAAGTGTCAGTGCAGAATAGACCATGGGAACTATAATCTTATAAGCCTAATGAGCCTGAACTGCAAGGCCATGGAGTCCATCATTATGTAACTCATAAACAGAGCTATTGGGAGCCTACAAACACCCAACCATACCCATTGTGGTTTGGTCAGGGACAGATCATGGTTCCTAAACCTGCTAGACAGTTTTCAAGCAGTCACCCAGGACATACATCAATAAAATGAGCTCCACATGGCCTACATAGACCTTGAAAAGCCCTTTTCCAACATCCCACACACATGTCGTATCCACAAAATCAACAACCTATGTATAAACACGTATGTCATCTGATGGATTGCCAAATGGGGTACAGATAGGTCCCACAAGGTAAGAATCGTGGTCTCCTGTTCAAGCTGGCAATAACTGCTGTCCCCCATGGCTCAGTCCTGGTACCCCTCCTGTCTGGTGTATACTTTTCAGAAATACAGTCAAGCACACGAGGGCTATGTTTAGCAAAGTTTGTGGATGACTGCAAAAAGGTTGTCATAATCGATGTTTCGGAAAACAGAGACATCTTTAAAAAGGGTCTCAGTCAGACAGATGTGGTGTCAAAATTATGGCCTCGAGCTACAGTCATACAAATACCACATTGGTGCCAGCACCCTAAATATGGAGGTAATAATAAGGGATCTATGGACACATGTGGATAGTCATCTCTATTTCCAGAAACACATTCACAAAGTGGTTAGAAAATCATGCTATGTGTTCCCACAAATTGCCAAGGTCTTTGCATATATGTCAAAGGAGGTTCCTTCTACTCATCAGTCATCAGACCCATCAGAGAGTATCACGGCACACTTGTGATGAATCTGACTAGGCACCTTCAGCAGCTGGAAAGACCACTAAAGTACCTCAAGAAGAGGATTACTGGCCTCAAACAGTTGCCCCATGCAACAAGACTGAATTTAACTCAATCTGTCCTCTGTTGCATACTGTCTACTCAGGCAATCTGTGCCCAACAGACAGGTCCATGTCCAATGCAGAACTGCTGTACATGTGCTATCTGAAGTAAACCCAAGCTCACTGTGCCACATGCTCTAGGGATATCATCATCACAACAATAAATAGAACATGTTGGAGGGATATATTACTAACTCACAGACTTCCCTTGCTTTGGAACAGGCTCCCAACCTACATTAAGCTGAGTCCCTAACTGACACTCTTCCAGAGGAGCCTTGATGAGTGTATGTAAAACTGAATTGTCACACCACGGATCACTTCATCAGCTGTACTACACAGAGGCCTAGGGAACTAACCCCATGTGTGGTGATAGCTGCACACTCTGGCCATACTAATATATGCCTTCAGGCAGATAGCCTATTACCTACCTATGTACCTATATATATTTGTAGGGGGAACACAGTATAATAAGCCAAAGATGGATGGGCAGAGATGTGTGTAAGAGGGTGACCATAACAGGGAGCTATCCAGGACTGTCCCACCCAGCACACATCCCAATGGCACAAAAGACATGAAGTGCACATCTCTTCCACTGTACATAACAGCCACCAGTATCTGTAAGCATTACAGTGTATGTGGTCCATGTGCCTGCTGTACAACATGACTGTACAATGAAGTACAAATCTACTATATGTAGACATGTACCTGTCACATAGGTTCATAGGTATGTAGTAGACTATCTTCATGAAGGCATATATTAGCCTAGGCAAGTTGTGCAGCTTTCACCACCCCATTGAGTAGTCTCCCAAGCCCTAGTTCTAATAGTTAGTACCCTAAGCCCACTTCTAGTGGGGCTGCTGATGTGATGCCTGGCGTGATTTGTCTGTTTCCCATCCACTCATTAATGTTTCTATTGAAGAATGTCAGTGAGGGGCTCTGTCTGATGTACATTGGGACTCTGTTCCTTAGTATGTCAAGTGTGTGGGATGGTACTCTATCCCACCAGCATGTTGTATTCATTCTTGTGATGAGGTTCTTATCCCTGGAGTGTCTAGTGCGACTCAATTTTTTTATCCGTAGATGGAGCATGTTCAACAGTTATGTGTTGGCCATGGCTCTGTATGTTAGGCAGAGTATGCCTCTGAGCAGGTGGTATGCAACAGAGAACAGATTTAGTTTTACCAGTTGTGTTGCATAACACAACTGTTTGAGGCCAGTAATCCTCTTGGTGAGGTACCTCTGTGGTCTCTACAGCTGCTGGATATGCTTAGTTGAGTACATCCAAAATGGTGCATTGTACTCGATGGCTCTGATAACTTAAGAGTAGAGGGCCACCACTACCTCTTTTGATCCTGATGCAAACCCTTTGTTGATTAGGTGGGCCACATAGGATTTCCCAATCACTTTGGCAACATGGTTGTCAAAGGAAAGATGACTATCTACTTGTGTCCCCAGATCCCTTATTACCTTGTCAGTTTTAAGGGGGTAACACCTATGTGGCAGTTTGTGGTTACTTTGTTTTCACCAAAGGGGATTACTATGCATTCTTCCATACATCCCCACCCTATGTGCTGTGATCCAGGTTCTGATGCTGGAAGTTATGGAATGAGTAGTATACTGGTAGTGCTGGTGTGCTCTCTGGAGCCTTGAACTAGGTTTCTGTTACTGCACAGATATCAATATTCTCCATACTGAGAAGTGCCTCGAGTGTGTGCGTCTAGAGGCTGAGACTTCTGGCAATGAGTAGCATTTAGCTCACTTTGTGGTTATTTGTGTTGGTTACGGGGTTTGGTTTGCCCTGAGTGACATCTGAAGTCAATGCCTCATTGGTCCGATCTGACCATAATCTAATTACCCTACATATCTACATTTTGCCACTACCCCCATTAAGGAAACCATGTTAAAAATATCTCCAAAGACAACTTCATGATTCTTAAGACAGAAATGGTAACTTCAGGACACCCATGTAGATGGACAATACAGTTACGACTACTGAATCCTACACAATTGCACTTTATAAGCACTTACATGAGTGCATAGATCATGCTATCCCAAACAGAGCAAAGACGCTATCCTCCAAGAAAAGGAAGCCAATCTGGTGGTTCCCTGCCATAAACAAATTGCACAACAGAAGGAAGAAACTGTTGCAAAAGAGGGTAAAACCCATGAGTGGAGGAGCTCCCTGGTCAGTCTCAGTAAGAAGCTGCAATCCCTGATTAAATCCTCCAAAGCTAGTTATGAAAACAAAATTGCCACTGATTCTAAAGACAACCACAAAGCATTCTATAGCTATGTCAAGAATCACAAAGGCAACACTCAGATCTGCTCTGAGTTACAGCACAATGACACTAAATATACAGACGCAACTGATATTGCCAACATCCTGGCAGATAGGATCAGTGCTAACTTTGCCCCCCTCTCACCCATGAAAGAGCCCATCTCTATACCGTAAGAATGCAAAGTTGCTGTCATCATGGCTGCACAAGTAAAAAACACTCTCCAAAGCCAGGAACACAGCATCCATGGGCCAGATAACATCCCAGGCTGCATTCTACACAAACTACAGAACGAACTGGCACCACACCTAAGTACCATGTTCATTCATAGCCTTACCTCAGGCTTTGTGCCTGCTGAATGGCGCACAGCAATGGTTATCCCACTACACAAGGGGGGAGCCACCACAGACCCCAGGAACTAGCACCCCATTAGCCTGATGAGCCTGGTCTGCAAGGCCATAGAACGTATCATCATGGAACTTATAAACAAAGAAATTGGCAATCTCCAAACTTTGGACCACAACCATTTCGGGTTTGTAAAAGGCAGATCATGTCTCCTAAACCTGATAGACTTCTTCAAAGCAGTCAATAAAGCCATAGACAAGGGTAAGGTGGTTCACACAGCCTATCTAGATCTTGCCAAGTCTTTTGACACCATCCCCCACTCTGGAATTATAGATAAACTCACTAAACTAGGTATAAATCCCTATGTCACAAGATGGGTTGCCAACTGGCTCACTGACAGAACCCACACTGTGAAAGTAGCAGACTCCAAGTCCGACTTCAGACCAGTGACAAGTGGAGTACCACAGGGTTCAGTCCTGTGTCCTGTCTTGTTTGGTATCTACTTCCCTGAAGTACAGGCTAACACAGAAGGTCTTTGGCTAATGAAGTTCCAAGATGACTGCAAACTAGGAGCCATAATCAAAACTACTAATGATGTGGACATCCTACAAAAGAGCCTCACTGAGACCGATGCCTAGTGTCAAAGCCATGGCCTCAAGCTCAATGCCAAAAAGTGCATTGTCATCCCCTTTGGTAAAAAACTCTGTACCCATGAACTGCAACATAGGCGGTAGTATGCTTAACACTGAAAGTGTGATAAGAGACCTTGGGAGAGAGGTGATCAGTAGACTCTCCTTTGATAATCACATCACCACAGTAGTCAGGAAATCCTTCTACATGGCACACCAAATCACAAAAGGTTTCTCATGCAGAAAAAAAAGAGGTCATTGTTCCCCTCTACTGATCACTCATTAGATCCATTACAGAGTACAACGCCCCTTTTGGTATGTACTTTACAAGACATCTACAACAACTGGAAAGCCTGCAGAAATACCTCACAAAGAGGATTAGCAGCCTCAAATACATGCCCTACACAGACCGTCTCAAAACACTCCAGCTTTACTCTGTCACATATCGCCTACTCAAAGGTGATCTCTGCCTAACATACAAAGCTATGTCAAACAGAGAGCTGTTGGACATGCTCCACTTAAAGAAATCCCAATCTCTCCGAGCTTTGGCCCCAAAACCTGGACTGAAATACAAAAGGAGGGGGTGTATCCATTTTCATAAAGGATACTCACACCTCCAGGTTAGTGGCACAGCACGAGGACTCGGAGACCATCCAAGTGCAACTAACAGTGGGCAAAGCTGCTTATCAGATCATAGCCTGCTACAGATCACCTACCTTGTCTCAGGACCCTCACTCAGCATTCCTGAGAACACTGGAAAATATAAAGGTCCTACCAAACACCATGATATTAGGAGATTTCAACTACCCAAACATTGACTGGCAGAATTACTCAAGTACAAACTCCTTTTCCCAGTGCTTCCTAGAGTTTATAAACTCAAACACCCTGGAACAGCTGGTCACCATGCCCACTAGAGGTGACAACATACTGGACCTGATCATCACCAACATGGGGGATCAGTGTTCCACACCAGAGGTAAACCCCTCGCTGGTAAGATCAGATCATAAAGTAATCACACTGGACATCCACATCCCGACCCCACCCCCAGTCAAGGAAACTACTGTGAAAAACTTTTCAAAAGCAAACTTCACACTTCTCAAGACCGAAGTGGAAAGTTTCAAAGCCCCCTTGCTACAGGATAATGCTGTTCAATCCACAGAATCCTTTACAAGTGCATTATAGGAGCATCTACAGGGATGCATGGATCGAGCCATCCTGAGTAAAACCAAGAGTCACTCCTCCAAAAAGAGGAAACCAGTCTGATGGTCCTTGGCCATAAATAAGCTATACAACAGAAGGAGGAAACTACTACATGATAGAGCAAAATTCCAAAAAGGAAAGGCATTACTGAACATTATTAGCAAGAAACTACGATCGCTCATAAAATCATCCAAGGCCAGTTTCTAACGAAAAATTGCCAAGTAATCTAAAGATAATCACAAAGTCTTCTTTAGCTATATCAAACATTTAGGTGGCAACTCTCAGATATGCTTTGAGCTACTGCAAAATGGCAAAAAATACACTGTACCAACTGACATTGCCAACATCCTGGCAGACAAGTTTAGTTCAAACTTCACCCCCCCACCCCCAAAAGGGCCTGTGTCCATTCCAGAAGAATGCAGAGTCTCAGACATCACGGACATGCAGGTAAAAACAGCCCTCTCCAAAGCTAAGAACACAGCATCAATGGGACTGGATGGTGTCCCAGGCTGCGTCTTACATGAGCTCCAAAAGGAACTAAACCCTCACCTAAATTCATTGTTCAGACTCAGCCTTACCACAGGCTATGTACCCAAAGAATGGCGTACAATAACAGTCATCCTTCTCCCCAAAGGTGGTGCCAATACAGAACCTGGTAAGTATCATCCTATAAACCTGACCAGCCTGGTCTGCAAAGCTATGGAGCGAATTATCATGGAACTCATAAACAGAGACATTGGGAACCTCCAGACACTGGACCCTACTCAATTTGGCTTTGTTAAAGGCAGATCCTGCCTCCTAAACCTAGTTGACTTCTTTGAAACAGTTACCAACGCCATATATGAAGGAAAGGTAGTCCACACAGCCTACCTGGACCACACTAAGCCCTTCAACACCATTCCCCACTCTGGCATCATAGACAAGCTTACCAGCTTAAACATTAACCCCTATGTCATGAGATGGGTGGCCAACTGGCTCATGGATAGAACACACATGGTCAGAGTTGTGGGTGCCATGTCCGACTCTAAATCAGTCACAGGTGGCATCACACAGGTCTCGGTCCTGGGACCCCTCCTGTTCAGTATATACTTCTCTGAGGTACAGGCAAGCACAGGAGGACTATGGCTGAGCAAGTTCACAGATGACTGCAAACTGGGGGCCATAATCGACTCTCTGGCTGACACAGACATCCTCCAGAAGGGTCTTACAGAGACAGATACCTGGTGTCAAAACCATGGCCTCAAGCTTTGCCAAAAAATGCATAGTCATCCCCTTTGGAAAAAACAAAGTGCCCACAAATTACCACATAGGTGGTAATCCACTAGGTATGGAAAATGTAATTAGGGACCTGGGGACCCAGGTAGATAGCAACCTCTCCTTTGATAATCACATTACCAGAGTGGTTAGATATTCCTTCTATGTAGCCCACCTAATCACGAAAGGGTTCACTTCTAGATCAAGAGAGGTCATTGTGCCCCTTTGCTCATCACTCATTAGGCCCATAATAGAGTACAATGCCCCATTTGGTATGCACCTTAATTGGCACATGCAACAGCTGGTAAGACCACAGAAGTATCTCACCAAGAGGATCATGGGCCTCAAAGAGATGCCCTATGCAGCTCGACTAAAGAAACTCCAGCTCTACTTGGTTGCTTACTGCCTGCTCAGAGGTGATCTATGCCTGATGTATAAGGTCATGTTCAACCCGGAATTAATGGACATGCTCCACCTCAAGAAAAACAAATCTCTTAGAGCCACACACTCCAGTGAATTAAACCTCAGCAAAGCAATAAACAGGACATGCTGAAGGGATAGATTCCTGTCCCAGAGACTTCCCTCCCTGTGGAATAGAATCCCAGTTAATGTTAGGCAGAGCCCCTTGCAAACTCTCTTCAAGAGGAATCTTGATGAGTGGATGGGAAATTGTAAATTTACCCCTGGGATCACTTCAGTGGCCATGCTAGACAGAGGCCCAGGAAACTAATTTGAAAGGGAGGCCAAAGCCAACACATTCTGGCTAGGCTTATAAATGCCCTTGGGCAGATAGCCTAGTACCTACCTATGAACCTATGAACCTACACGCTCTGGGGACCTAAACCGTATCACCACAATAAACAGAACATGCCGGAGGGATAGATTCCAGTCCCAGAGACTTCACATACTCCAGAATAAGCTACCTATCTATATCAAACATAGCTCCTCATTAGCACTCTTCAAGAAAAATCTTGATGATTGGATGGGAAATAGGAAATTCACCCTGGGGATCACTTCTGTGTCTCTGCTCAACATTGGCACAGGAAAATAAATTTATTGGGTTGGATAAGCCATTTTGGCTGGGCTTGTATAGGCCCCAGGGTCGAAAGCCTAGTACCTACCTATGAACCTATGAACCTTTGAGACTTGCCTAATAAAGGTAATATGGGGACAGAGAGAGCCTTGGCCAGTATTCAGAAGCATAGGGGGTGACAGGGACTAAATCTGTAGCAAAGAAACAAGGCTTGTCTATCATGTCATCATAGGCAGACAGAGACTGGATCCCCTTTGAGTGACACCAGATGATCAGCCAATTGTTGAAGTTTATCATCTTTCTGTTATATTGCAGTATCAGGTAGGTGAAGGTAAGATGCTACTCAAGGTTTGACCCTGTGTGAGCCAGCATGTGGTGCATCAACCCATATATGATATTGTCATGGCCTATGCATACAATACACTCACAATACCCCTAGTATGATAAGCCTGCTGAGGTTAGCAAATGTGAAAAAAACCTTTGTGCAGACTGTCAGCAAGTAATGTCTGTATTGCACCCTGTAACTCCATATTGCTTGCTGAAGTGTAAAGATGCACTTAGTTTGGCTTAAGAACACTGCACTTGCCAACTGTGTGTGTGTGTGTGTGTGTGTGTGTGTGTGTGTGTGTGTGTGTGTGTGTGTGTGTGTGTCTGTCTGTATCTCCCTGGGGAGAGAGCAACCTTTCTGGAGACTACTCACACCCCTTAAAAGTGGTATACTCATCTTTGTCATCTCATGATATTACCATCCTACAAATATACCTGTGGAAAAGGGTCAACCCAGTAATGTGTATAGCACTCCTACAAATATACCTGGGGAAAAGGGTCAACCCAGTAATTTATATAGCACATCATGTTGATGTGTACTGCTATAGTATCATAATGTAGTTAGGTGCAGGTCTGAGTCCTGCACTTGCCAACTGTGTGTGCCTTCCTGGGGTGAAACAACCCTTTTGGAGACTACTCACACACCTTAAAAGTGGTATACTCATCTTTGTCAAGTCGGATGATGTCACCATCTTTCAAATATACCTGTGGAAAGGCAAAATTTTAATAATGTGTATAGTGCATTGTGTAAATGTATACTGCTGTAGTATCATAATGTAAATAGGCTGTGGTTTGAATCTTGCACTTGCTAACTGTGAGTGTGTGTGTCTCCCTGGGGAGGAATAGCCTTTTCAGAGACTACTCACACCCCTTAAAAGTGGTATACTCATCTTTGTCAAGTCTGATGATGTCACCATCCTACAAATATACCTGTGGAAAGGTAAAATCCCAGTAATGTGTGTAGCACATTATATAAATGTGGACTGCTGCATTATGATAATGGAGTCAGGTAAGGGTTTGAATCCTGCACTTGCCAACTGTGTGTGTGTGTCTCCCTGGGGAAGCGCAACCTTTTTGGAGACTACTCACACACCTTAAAAGTGGTATACTCATCTTTGTCAAGTCTGATGATGTCACCATCCTACAAATACACCTGTGGAAAAGTAAAATTACAGTAATGTGTGTAGTGTGTTGTGTAAATGCATGCTGCTGTAGTATTGTTAGGTAGGGGTTTGAATACTGCACTTGCCAACTGTGAGTGTGTGTATTTCACCTGGGGAGAAGTGACCTTTTTGGAGACTACTCACACCCCTTAAAAGTGGTATACTCATCTTTGTAAAGTCTGATGATGTCACCATCCTACAAATATACTTGTGGAAAAAAGAAATCCCAGTGATGTGTATAGCATGTCGTGTAAATGCATGCTGCTATAGTATCATAATGTAATTAGGTATGGGGTTTGAACACTGCACTTGACAACTGGGTGTGTTTTCCTTGGGACGCATAACCTTTTTGGAGACTACTCACACCCCTTAAAAGTGGTATACTTATCGTTGTCAAGTCTGATGATGTCACCATCCTACAAATATACCTGTGGAAAGGTGAAATCCCAATAATGTGTATAATGTGTAGTGTGTAGTGTGTTGTGTAAATGCTTACTGCTGTAGTATCATAATGTAGTTAGGAAAGAGCTTGAATCTTGCACTTGCTGACTGTGTGTGTCTGTGCTCCAGGTGTGTGACACCATTGGCCAATGTGGAGTGGGTTTTGATTTTTCTAGTGTATGATATATCACAATGACAACTGTATGTGCATTACACATGTAAGGTAGCTGTGGGGCAAATCCATATACATACATGTGACCTCAAGTATTTCATAGGTGGGTAGTCTGCTTTCTCCAAGAACGTATGTGTTATCTTTGCCAGAGCGTGCTGGCATTTCCCAGACCTTAGGTCACTTCTGTATGCTTGTGACAAGCTTAGCCACTGCAGTGATCCCTGGGCTATGTCTTTCATTTCACATCCACTCATCACAGTTTCTATTGAAGAGTGTGAGTGAGGGTTTATGCTTGAGGTATATTTGAAACCTGTTCCACAGCAAGCCTGGCAAAGATGACTAATTATTATAGGTGTGCAACAACTTCTGTGGATCTGCATGCAAACCTTTTATTGCTTATGTGCTCCACAGAGGGATTTCCAAAACCCTTTGGTAATGTGATTATCAAAGGAGAGATGACTTAACACATGGCTCTATGTATACATTAGTACCTGTTCCACATTTTGGGGGCTACTACCTGTGTGGTACTCTGGGAATACTTTGTTTTGTAAAAGTGGATAACTATGCTTTCTTTGACTTATAGCTTTACAGTATGAGTTTGACACCAGGTATCTGTCTATATAATACGGTTTTGGAGGATGTGCATCACATCTGGAGAATAAAGTATAGCCCACAGTATGCATTGCCATCAAACGTGGGCAGACATATCCCTACTGTGTTTACTTGTACCTAAGAAAGCTATATGCCAAACAGGAGTGGTCCCAGGACTGGGTGCAGGTGAATACCACTTGTTACTTGCAAAGAATAGTACATGGAAAAGTCACAGAAGGTGTTTGACTCCAGCAGTGTTCAGTCTTTGAATAGTACATGGAGGCTGCAAATGTTACTGTGGGTCCTACATTTGTGCGTCAGTTGTCAAGCCATCATCCAACAATCATTTATGGTCAGTCTTTTGAGGTTATGTATAAAACCAGTATGTGGGATGGGTATGAATTACTGGTGAGCTATAGCTTGGCTGTGTTGACCTCCCCTCCCTCACCTATAGCCTTGTTGACTGGCTTAAGTCTACTAGGTGTAGGAGCCATGATCTGGCCTTTAGAGAACCTAAGTGGGTATGGTGCAGTGTTTGCAGGTTCATAATGTCTCTGTTAATGAGTTCCATAAGGCTGTATTCCATAGCCTTCCAGATAACATTGGTCTGGCTTATAGGGTGAGAGTTTCCAGGACCTGTTGTAGTTCTACCCTTAATCAAGTTTTGTTAACATTTGCACTGGGTGTGACGTGGGTAGAAAGGTTTAAGAATAAGTATATTAGAGGGTCAGGCCAGGTTTGAAGGTTAGTAGATCATGCCAGATAGGCAGGATTAAGTTGGTTTGTACATGTGCTGAGGAGGGATGCAGAGTATATTGTGAAATAAATGCTAAGGATGAAGCCACCAGGTAACAGGAAAGAGCAATGCCTAAGATGAGGTTTATGGCTGTGGTGAGAGAGGACATGCAAGTGGATGGTGTGATAGCGCAAGATGCAGAGGCCAGGAAGAAATGATGTACTGTGGCGACCCCTAATGGGAGCATCCAAAATGAAAAGAAGAAGAAGACATTGTAGCTCAACCCTTGTAGACTGTGAACTCCATTACTGTGTGTAATTCCACAACTATGTAACCTGTATAGAGGCTGCATCTGGACAGAGCGTTTAGGTGAGTAGTGACTTCATATGTCAGCTTGTGTATGACACAGCCAGGGACACTGTCCAGTACCATTGCCACTGTCATGAGTACTTTGTTAAAGAGATGTTTTAACTAGAGTGTCTGTGAATCATCAGGTTTTAAATTCATCAGGTCTGGAAATGTGAGCCCTTGTGTAATGACAGGGTGGTGAAATCCGCATTCAAACTGTCTGATAAGGAATTGGTAATGTCAGTCAGATAAGTGTACTTTGTGACCATTTACATTAACTGTGACCCGATCTGAGATTTCCCCTGTAGATTATGAACAACACTGAAAAAAGCTTTAGAGTTGCCTTTGGAATCCTTGCCATTTTGTATTTTGAAGCTTGCCTTGTATGTTTATTGAGGGATTGTATTTTCCCAATGATACTGACCAGAGAGGTTATCCCTTCTTGGTCTGTAACTCTTTTTTGGTACAACTTCACACCTTCTATTATATATTTAGTTTATGGCAGGGGTCCATGAGACTAATGCACATTTACTGTATAAGTGAGAATTTCTTGTGTTTGTGATAGCACGGTCCATGCAACCCTGTAGGTGAACAGTGCACATTAATAAAGGATTATGCAGCTGGGACAGTGTTAACCTTAGTAATGCAAACCAATGACAGATAGCAACAACAGCATCACCCATAGCACATTGTCAACCCATGTCATACACACACATGTGAACTCAAGTTCCAAAATGTGTGTAGTTTAATGCATACTGGCCACCAATAGAAAGTATGGAGTGTTAACACTGGCCGATACAGGGCATGTCACCCTGCCCTTGTGTCCAATATGCACGTACATGCAGACAATGCACCTCCACCATGTTCACAAATGTACACCTGCAGACCTGTGCTGCACACACCCCGCACTTACTGTCCACTGTATAACACATGCTGACACAACTACACACATTAGCCAAGTGGCACATGGGCAAACAAAACACAATTGGAATAAACACTGGTGGAAACAATACAACATTGTTAATTACTGCTTTAATGCATCATGCCTGCTCAGCTTCACCTTCAAGGATATCATTACACTTTACTGCTGACAACATGCTACACATTCAACCATTGCTATACTTTATTAAATTCACCCTGTGCATCAGCACCATGTTAGCCTCTTCCTGCATCAATGTTACAGATGACAGGAGGTGGCACATTTCATCATATGCACAGGGAGTGTTGTTGGTATGCCAGAGGCCTACATTGAGCCATACAATCGACATGTGTGCGTGAGTGTGTGTGTGAGGGCCATGAGTACTGTTATGGGCCAATGTTGATGTAATGTGTGTGGGTATGTGTTTACCCTAAGTTTCTAGTTTATGTGTGTGTGTCTGCATGCACACAGTTCTACCATGTGGCTGCCATATACAGGGATTTGTGAGACAGCTACAGACTGTACCTGGCAGGCTTTACAGATCACTGTCTCTGGCCACTGATATAGAACCTGTGACTGGCAGGGGTGCTACAGACAGTATCAGGTACTAATCCAGACAGGGTACTATCCAAAGAGGTTGACATACGTCCACTGGATCCAGGTCCCTGCTGGGACTGACCAGAGCCACGTGCATGTGGTCTTCTAGGACGGTCTATGGACAGCCCCCCCAACATTGCTGGTGCTGGTACTAGTACTACAGGAGTGGCTGTGACTTGCTGGATGTCCACGGTGATCTCCAGCTGCTGATGTTGCTGGCATACGTCCACGTCGACTGTCCCGCACTGTCCAGACACATGGACATGAGATTGTGGAGGACATCCAATGTCTCACCCCAATGTCTATCAATGACCTCAGTGTAATTACGTATGGCACCTGCTAGGTCACAGATACTATCATTTACAGAGGTGTTATGAGCCCTCTGTGCCCTAAGTCCCTGTCTGGTGTACTGCTCCATTCGTGTCTGTGCCTCCATGACAGCCTGGGAACATGTGTGTGGTAGAAAGAGGTGTGGCACGTCTGCCAGGGGCATGATGAGCAGCAGTGCTCTGATGAGAACCCATGGGCATCTGCCTATGTGGTACCATTCCAGACATCTGGCTATGGCTGCTGTGTCCTGATACATGTGGCATAGATACCACACTGTCCTGGCCAGAGCCAACCATACACTGTCCCTCAGCTAAGGGCAATGGTGATGATGGATGTACAGGCAGTATGACTGTGTGCATGGATGGGGTGGAGACTTGAGTACTGTCAATTGGTGGGCCAACAACAGACCCTGACAAACTTGCCTGTGCCAAAACGCACCTATCCTCATGATCACTGTCTGTCTCAGTGACATCAGGTTCCCTGCTGTACTGAACCAGCCCCACCTCGGCACCTGTGAGAGGAAAACAGGAATCACACTTTAAGATCTGAACATGATGTCAGACCACATGCACACATGCGCACATGTGCTGCACATGCACACATACACACATGCACACACACAAAAATACACTCCTCCCTAAAGCAGACACACACAACACCAACAATCTCAGAACATACGCAATAGCAGATGATGGTGGGGGTACAGTATCACAAACAAAACAGTCATATCACACATGTCAGCATGCAGGACATGTGTTGCTCAACAGCATGCAGTGCAAGTGTAGACAGTCCTTGTTACTAACAGTATACATGGCTTTGATGCATGTGTTTTGTTATTAGGTGATGGTCCTCCCCCTGGAACACAATGCATACATGGACACAACATTGCTGTGCAGGTATTCATAACTCTGTAATGTACTGTGCACCATAAAAACAGGTGTACATACCATGGCTGGATGTGTATCTGTGTGTCATATAGGTATCCAATGGTGATTACAGCCTCTGTGTCTTTAGCAAATAATTGTAGACACATTTTTAGCACATGCATGGGGAGTATTCACACATCAGTGATGCATGGATAATTGATGGAATACCATTCGGCCACATACCCAATGTATGGTGAGTGTAGATCATATTGTGGACATGCCAGTGTCATCCATGACATGACATGCTAAAACACAACTGCATATTTAAACACTACACATACCCAATGTGTGTCATATGACCTAGCCACTCAATAGCATCACAAGACATATATGTGTCAGTTGTGCAAATGGTGATCGGTATGCAAATTGTTTAGAGGTGCATATGTGTGCACACACATAACATTAAGGTGAATAGCAAGGTGTATAGCAATGAAAGTTATGTGTAGTACTGTGGTTACAATAACTGGATGGGTATAGTACCATAGACCATCATCATGAAGCATCATGTGGTCACTCAAGGCTACAGATGCTTCCCAAACCAGCACTACTCATGCTTTACCGGAACTGTACTACCATGGCTACATTCACCATTTCACAACCAGTTGTTACATGAGTTTGTAAGGAGGCCAATAAGGAGCATTCCCTGACATGAATGTCTAGTGTGTTGCATAGTGTTTAAATGACCCATGATAGGCCTCTACCCCTCAGGTATATTATGTGTAATGTGTGGATGAGATTTTGGATACTGGAGTGTGTCTTTACAGAGGGTTTGGGGATCCTTTATGCGTAGCATGTTAAAATGCGCTGTGTATGACATAGATGCGTATGTTACATGAATGTTGAGTATCAACTGTGCCTATCCAATGGTCACTACAGTCTAGCCACATTTGTTTGAGATGGTATGGGTATTGCATGTGTTTGTTGGCAGCTAATCACATTAGTGAGATGTGCGTGGTCTTACACCAAACATGCACAGCATGCATTATGGGTAGGTGTGTTACATGTGTACAGGGCCTACACCTTAACTATGACATGCACTTTTTATTTACAATAATACATGTAGAACACACTCACCAGCATCTGTCCGCTGCCTTGATGTCACCCCAGGGGGACCTACATAGAGATGAGACAGTTTGTCAGTGGCCACAACTGTGGCATTGCTACTGTGTGTTTGCAATCTTACAGTAAAACAACAGTTTACATTCACAGGGCTACAGATTATGCTCCATATGATCAGTATTGCACAACAACAGGCTCCACATCTTTTAACGACGCACTCCACATCTCACATATATATGATCTACCAATACAGATAATAGTAGTCTACAGATATGCCATGTTACCTGCATGTTCCATGTGTGCTTGCTGGGTGGCTCCAACCTCCATCATGGTGTATGTGTGTATGTCTGCTGCTGTTGATGTTGGGCAGGTGCCACCAGGCTCAGGAGTAGCTTCTCCACTCTGGTGGAGGGGGGGTGGATATTAACACCACCTCCTGTTGCAAGCTGTTGTCTCCGCACAGCAGCAGCACGCTGACAGACATGTCTGAGAAGATCACTGCAATGGTGGCGTACCTGCTCATGTGTCCAGTTATGAAGGCCTACTTCATTTACCCTGCAGACAACATCTTGCCACATTTCAGTATGCTCCTGCTGGTCCTGGCTGGTTCATGAGAACATGAGACTGTAGTGCTGAATCATACTGGTAATAATTATGTCATCTTCAGCACTACTGTAAGTGGGGTTCCTGCGATGTGCCATGATCCCTGGAAGACATAAATACGAAAATATGTCTGAACAAGTCATATGGCACATTTAACATTATACAGTACAGATTTCACTGAACTGTCATATATAGCAACCTATTAGCTAACCGAGAGTGAAACACTTTAACTACCACTTATCACTGCTCACCCCACAACTGTTTGGAAGTGCCTGGCTCACTGTCAATCTAATGAACCATGTTCTGCACAGCAACAAAATAAAATCACTATATAAGACTATACAAGAGTACCTGGCACACTGTATGCAACACAGTGCACAACCTAGCCACAGCAGATATACATCAAGCTGATGTGTAAAGAAATATATCATCCATCACAATGAGTGTAAGGTCCAGTAAATGTATTACTATTATACCACACAACTTGTTAATGGCAAACCCATGTCCAAAATATGTGCAAAATTGGGAATATAGATTGTATACTGTTGTAGTACACTATGAATGTTGCTAGATCTGCAGTTATATGTTTTACCACACATATGTCAAAGGACATGTTACAGACATACCCACACACACATCATACATAATTACAGGACACAAAGGTATGACAACCCAGATAAGCTTTCAATGTGTACTATACAGTACTGTGTGTCAGTACTTACACAACCTTAATCTTGAGAAATGTAATCTGTGATGAATACAGGGACCACACAAAACAGTGGATGCAAGTAATGTGGACATACACCATACTTTGCTGTGCAGGCCCAGACCTTCAAGTAGTACTACAGTACACATAGGATTTAGATTCAACATCAGTACCAATCAATAATCATAGATGTAGTGCTTTAGCCTCCAATGACACACCCTTGCTAAAACCAAGGAACTAAATCACACTGTATGCAATAGCACTTTTTCTGCCTAGCAACAGAATACACAACTTTTGCTAGGATCAAAGCAAGGACCCATAATACCATGACATAAACAGCTTCCCACTAAGCTGTCCCACAGATACATATCTTTGAAGTATTCACAAACACATTGACCATCACAGTCAGTTAACAGTACAGAGAATCTATTGCAACAAGTAGATGTAGGTGTGTATGAGTATATATAACTATATATATATATATATATATATATATATATATATATATATACACATCTATTGGTGTACATATACATATATATATGTAGGCACATATACGTTTCACCTTTCATAGTGAGAATATCAATTATACAAAGGATGTGAGGTGTACAGTAATGTAATAAAATCGCAGTCTTGGGATAAATGCATTGAAGGTGTTCACAGCCCAGGTAGCTTTAGCAGGCCTCACTGGCTTCAACATTGCAAACTGAACAAACCACCCACAGTGTTTAACCACCACATGTCATACACCAGCACTGTATGCTGTCTTGTTTGTCACACACTAAAACCTACATACAAATATGTGCATACTAACCTTCACCAACATATATCTCCACCCTTTACAAACAGTTGCAATATGTCCCCTGCTCTATGCACATATACAGATGTGAATTTATATGACATATATTTTTCTCCGTATGTGTGTGGCATACACACAGAAGGTCCACACTGTTGTAAGTCCCTGGACCTCACAGCTGAACTTTTGGGCCTTGCTGCAATACAAGCAGGTGTCACATATGAACACAAACTAACATTAGGGGGGTATATATGGCTACAAATGCTAGATAAGCATACTAGACTTCTACAGCAGTTGCCAATGCTAAGCTACACTTTAATATGACTATCATGCATGTGTTGTTCTGTCACACCCATGTTTATATAATGTCAGCGCTAATATCCCCAACAGCCATTGGCCACACTACTGTACAGAACACAGACAACATGGATCAGATCTTTGACATTTAATGCTGAGCTACACATTTCACAGGTATGCCCCACTGCCCACAGGTCCACACTGTATTGTCCATAGCAGTAGTTAAGCAGAACATCTATGCATAAATAAATACTGCTGCAACATATGAATGGTTCACATTATGTAGACTATTCTTCAATAACATCTACTACATGCTAGTAAATACATATGTGTCACATACCTTTCCTTTGTATGATTTGGTAATATTTATTTTTCTTTATCCTTTTCTCTGTCTCTCTCTCTCTGTCTCTGTCAGTCTCTGCAATAAAGTGATTGAGTTTGTTGGCAGAGATTGCAGCCTGCTTTTGTAGGTATTTGCACATGAGCATATGATGGGATCTGCACTAATTAGTGGCCACCACTTGCTAATTGCATGCAGCCTGCTGTGTAGTAATTGCAGTAATCACTGTCATAGCAACCCAGTACTATAAATTGCTAACTCAGGTAGGCTTGGAACTTTCAGCTTTCCAAGATGGAGATAATCCTTGTTTGTTGTGGGCATCATTGTTTAAGACGGAAGGGTGGTATAGTTCTTATATCAGAAGCCAGGGGTGTAGCCAGAGATTTACATTTTGTACTCAGACCTAATGTTGCTGCTTTCAGTACCCACTTGTCATTGTAGAAATGTACTCACCCCTCAAATTGCTACCCCAAGATACATGGAAAGATGTACTTTCTTTTCAACTTTTACAATTAACTGCCATACAAAGCTAGTTATTGAGATGTATTCCTTTGGCACAAGAATTGTTTGTGAACTGCTCTACTGTGAATATTCATTTACTCAGTTCTAAACAGTTTGTGCTTTTTTAGTGCTGACATTAGCACAAGCTGCTCAGAAAAACTGAACACGTCAGTACTGTGAGTATGCTTACCTACATCCTTGGTAGACCCTGCACACACAGGTATATTCTACATTTGGGTAGTGGTGCAGAAATACAGAGAGCATAAGTATTATTGTGTGGATTTTATCTTGCTGGACTTAAAGGGTTGCTGTGTACATGTTAGTTTATCAAGGCAAGTAGTCTGTCTGTGTAACTCCCAACTGTGGACCTATCCACATGGTAGCCAGAGAATAGCCTGTTATTTTTTGTCTGTGCACCGCACAAGTCTTTTCAGCAATAGAGCAATGGCATTGTTACAGTTGGTTGCTACCAGTACATGGCTTCATCCATTTGTATTTCAGTGTTGTATTCCTACATAAGGGTATGCTTCCAAAACTCCTTCCAAAGCTATTTGCACAGTGTGTAACAGCAGAAAGGCTGATATGCCTCTATGTTTCTGCCTCTGCCAGACCTCTCAACCACTCAGGTACATATTGGAACAGACTCAAGGAAAAGTAAGGAAAAAGTTAGGGACACCTTTAGAATGTTAGCACCATTAAGTTGAAACATTGAGAGAATCAGAGCATATGAATTAATACACCTTTTCTGAAGTAAAAGACGTGTCTAACTCTTAATTTTTGTCATTATTCATTAAGTGTAATTCACCACCTTTCTGGCCAAAGTCAGTAGTTTTAGGAGGGATTCAGAGGGACAGAGCTAAAATTTGTGTCAAAATCAAGGACATTCCTGAAAATTAGGGACAGATGGGAGGTATGGTCTTTGCCCTAAACAGATATGCCAGTGTTTGTCCTGCTGTGATACTATGTGGGGTTGTAAAGTGATGGTGTAACCTTATTTCCTGCTAGAATGGCTGCTTCTCTTATCACAGTCATGTAATGTAATCCCACAACAACTGTTGGTAAAGATCCACAGAACAAGTTGTGTGGTATGGCATTCCTATTTTTCCTTTACATTCACTCATTCAGATGCATGATATATTTATTTCAGCACCAGCTCACTGTATATATATACCATGGCTTAGTGGTACCTCATGTTGTGTAGTATGCACAAGGTCAGGGGTTTGAGACTGGCGGTGGTGTTTTATTTTGCTCCTGAGCAGGGCAAGGGTCCTCACATTACAGAGTCACTAAGGTACTTTTAAGCAGTTGTATGTGGGTTTGTGCTGGTTTGCACAATGCTTAGCAATGCTTAGCTAAGCGCAAACAAGCGCACACTCGCGCAAACCAGCTAAATACTGCTTAATAGTGCTTACTCCCGCTAACGCTAGTGCTCATTTCTTTGAAAGAAAAGAAAAATGGGGAGATAGGAAAGTGGTGAAAAAGGGGCACAAAGAGACAAATACAGTATGGAAAGTAGCTCGGGATGTGCAGGACAGGTCTAGGGAAGGTCCATAGCTGCCCATTTCTTTAACAGCAACAGCTGTGCATATGGAATAAATTTGGAGGTAGATATGAAATCTTCAACCCCTGAGAGAGGGGTGAGGACAACAAAGTATGTTGTAATGCCAATTAAATTGCATTGTATGTGTCCAGTGGACATGTGTGCAAAATAGGCAGCTATGTATGGGGCGTAATTTTTATTTGGGAGCAGATTGCCTTTTTTTCAGTTGAGAGTGGAATGTGGGGTAGGGGAAGTAGGTATATGTAGGGAGGTAGGTTGGGTAGGTAAGCAGACAAGACAAACAAGATGCATACAGATATATGACACACGTGGTGGGTGAACACCTTTTATGGGGAGGGATGTTTGGAAATCGCATGCCCATGAGCCCACAGATGGAAACAGTGGGACTGAGGTCCTCACCCATGGGCATTCACCACTGCACATTCACAACCCAGAGTGTGGCTGTGCTGGGGGCTGTGTAGGAGGGGCAGGCTGACCCAGGAGTTGCACCACTTGTGCCTCAAGCTGGCATAGAGGTTCTGCAACAGAACGTTCAATCTCTCTAAGCACCGCAGTCCGGACCGTTCAAAGGGTGATAGGTGGCCCTCCTCCACCCACACTTGCACGGGGGGGCCGAGCCCCATCCTCTGCAGTGCTTCCACCCAAAGGTGGCACAGGGCCAATGGAGGAGGAGGTCCCAAGCTGGGCACCGGACCTGCTGGTGCCAGGTGCTATGGCCAGCTGAGGTGGGACAGGTGGGACTGCTGGGACCGGCCTTCCCATACTAACTATGTTTTGGAGTGTTTAATAAAGATATGGGTTAGTAACAGTCAACAGCATTCCCAATTAGTTATAACAGCATGCAGAAGTATTCCCATTAACCCAACACACCAGATTTGCAACAGTTGAAAAGCAAACATAACACATGCATATATAGAATAATAGTGGACACTACAACAGCATGCAGGTTGAATTGATGGCAACAGGCCACCAATATTGTGGTATTTTAACAGGGCACATGCATAGAAATAAATGCAAATATTTATAAACCAATAGGACATATGTCCCAACAAATGTTTTGAGATTAGACGTACCGATTGAGGTGTGGAATTGCATTTTTAATGCACATACAGTAGGGTGGAAAAGGATAGCTCAGTTAACAACTTATATATCCTTCTAGTTTTCACTAAATTCCTATTAACTGTAGTTATATGTCCCTTACATGTATTGTTGCACTACCCTATGTCCTTATATTGTGCAATTGGATTTTGCTAGATCATTATATACACGAGCTGTATCTTACATACAAACTGTCTAAGATGCAGATGTTACTGCTACATATTTTGAAAGTTGCTCACACACACTACTGCTAAGATGGTACACTGACAGCTCTACTTTCATATAATTATCTAGATATGTTCAGGTGAAAGTATCAGTTATATGTTAACAGCTCACTACATTTCTGGCAGCACACTCTTATTTCTGGGGAACAAAATACCAAGCTACTCATGTGCCAGATTAACCTGTACATGCTGGGGATGAAGCAGCAGTTGAGGGCTGTAAATATGCATAAAAGCTATTGGCACTCCCTTCATCCACGTTATATAGGCCTACCCAAGTGTGGGTTAACACTGCTTAATACAACAGTTCTATTTGTAAAATGCCACAGTACAACAACATCTAAAAAAAATGACACAGATGCACTCCAGGAATTATACATTTATTAAAGGATTATTACACCTTTATTTATTGGGTTAAACACTTTTTGAAGGCTCTCTCATTTATTTTATATAACAGTACATGCAGAATAATTACTAACCTGCCTGATGAAGCAGCCTTTGCAACCTATCTTCATGGGCTTGCTAATTCATAGCCCGGATACCTGCAGCTGTGAAGTAAATGCAGTGATATTGAGACATACCTATCCATAGTATAGACAAGCATAGCAATTCTTAACTACTCAATACAATGGCCCTGCAGGAGTCTTTCCTTATGATTGTGGACAAGGAGCCAAACCATTACTTTGGTCTCCTCAATGCCCCAGCTTTGCACTCGAAATCGATTGCCTTCTCCAGCACTGGCCATGCTGACTGCAGAAGGGAGCTACATCCAGTTATAGCAAGTATTCCTGCCTGTGGAACTTAAATATGCCTCATTTCCCGCACTTATTTGTGATTGGCCAGTTTTGAAAAAACTCAGCTGTAGGCACACCTGCTTAGCTGATGTTAGCAATTTTTAATATTCCTTTGATAGATATGTGTCTGTTGAAAGTGCATGGCTATGAAATTCTGTCATGGCTTAGTGGTTATGTACTGTGACAATAGTGCACATTATCCTGAGTTCGAGCCCTGTCATTGCTTTTTATTTTCCTACTGGCCAGACCAAAATGGTTAAAGTACAGTAAAGGAGGCATGGCCGTGTTTAGCTGACTTTGCTCAACTTTGCCCAACTTTGCCCAACATTGCCCAACATTGCTCGACATTGCCCGACATTGCCTGATGTTGTGCTGGTTAGCGTGGTGTGCAGCTGTGCGCAAATGTTAGCGCAGTGCACAGCTACGTGCAAATACATTGCGCTTGTTAATGCACTGCTCAGCTATGAGCAATTGGTTTTAAATATGCTAAATACTGCTAAAATGTGCTTAGCAGTGCTTTATATTGCTTAAAATAAGTTACTCATGCCTCAGAATGCATAACCATTTCACCTTTATACATACATATATATATATATATATATATATATATATATATATATATATATAAATAATTTGTTCACTACTACATATAACATTTGAATGCTTTTTACAAAACTTATACATGATACATGTCAATTAATATTTTTGTATACAGATTTCCAACACAAAATGGCACGTGCAGTAGTGGGACTTGAACCAGGAATGCCTTCACTTTGTGGGAAGGCTCTAACCACTATGCTATCCCTATTTTGCTTAATTTGCATATTTTTTCTTATTATCCTCTTTGGTGTCTAAGCTGCTGACTGTAGCTAAGCAATGGGAAATAAAACAAAAAAAAATAATTTCTTTTAATTTTTGAATTTGTACGAGATTTAACATATGGGGGAGTGTAGTGCTACAATTTACACATGTGAGCGGACTCGCTCATGTAACTTGACATTTCTTGGGTTTTGTCAGTGCAGGGGCATAGATTTTTGGACTGCTCGGCAGTCCGACACGCCCCCTACACTCACCCATGCTCCATGTAAGCTTTAGAGTTGAGGCAGTGCACCCTCATTAATATGCATGGTGCGCTGCCATCATACTCCTAGACTGGCAATTCCATGTAAGACTAATCTAGTCTTACACGGAAGATTAGTAAATCCTGGGATTAGTCTTTTCTTATTATTCCATCCCACTTATTTCATACACTTCTTGATTCTTCAAATGTTCCATACACATATTATAATACTGTAATACATTAATTACCATAATTTTATTACCTTTATATGCTGGATTAATTATTAGATCTTTCCTGTTACTTAAATCTTGTAGAGCCTTCCATTCTTTATATGTTAAATAGTATTGTATGTCTCTTCGATTATGTTTTACATTATTACAGATGTTTTCACCTTCAAATCTAACCATAGAACTAAAATGAGCAATATTTTCATTGTGAAAGGGGGAATGAACTTACTAGAATCGGGAATATTAGATGCATCTATCTTACAGTATGCATTGACTTTGTTTATATTATATAGTTTCATAGTTTCATAGTTTAGTACTAGGCTATCTGCCCTGGGGCATTTATAAACCTAGCCATATTGATGTGGCTTTCGCCACCCCATGTAATGGTACAAAGGTGTACAGAATAGATTTAGAATACTGTGCTTCTGTCTAGTAGTGGCACAGTGAAGACCCCCTTACATAATAGAATTAGTGGGTGGGATCAAGTATCTGTAGGTCCCCAATGTCTCTGTTTATGAGTTCCATAATGATTCTTTCCATAGCTTTGCAGACCAGGCTGGTTAAGCTTATGGGGCGGTAGTTCCCAGGGTCTGTAGAGGTGCCTCCTTTGTGGAGTGGGACCACTGTTGCTGTACGCCAGTCTTCAGGTACATATCCTGTAGTAAGGCTAAGGTTAAATAGCATTTTTATGTGTGGGTTTAGCTCCTCTTGGAGTTCACGTAGCACACAACTGGGGATACCGTCAGGTCCCATTGATGCTGTGTTTTTAGCTTTGCTGAGGGCAGCTCTAACCTGTGCATCTGAGATGACAGGGAGGTTACATTCAGCTGGGATAAGTATTTCTTCTTTTGGGGGTGAGGGAGGGGAGAAATTTGCACTGAACCTGCCTGCCAGAATGTTGGCAATATATGTGGGTTCAGTGTATTTTTTGTCGTTGTGAACTAACTCTGAGGATATCTGAGGGTTTCTGCCCAGGTTTCTAACATAGCTGAAGAAGGCCTTGTGGTTATCTTTAGTGTCCTTAGTGATTTTTCTCTCAAAGTTGGCCTTGGATGTTTTTATGAGAGAACGTAGCTTTCTACTAGTGCTGATCAGAGATGCCTTCCCTTTATGGGATTTTGCTCTGACGTGCAGTAGCTTCCTTCTTTTGTTATACAATTTGTTTATGGCTGGGGTCCATCCAAGGATGCCTGCCCTTGGTAGGGAGGGTCTTGGTTTTATTTGGGATTGCATGATCCATGCATTTTTGGAGATGACCGTAGAAAGCATTTGTGAAGGATTCAGCATTGTGGGATGTGGTTTCCATTGGCCCAGTGGGCTTAAAGGATACCATCTCAGTTTTAAGAAGTGTAAAGTCAGCTTTTGAGAAGTTTTTCACTGTAGTCTTTGGTGCTGGGGTTGGAGGTGGGAAATGTATATCCAGGGTGATTAGTTTGTGGTCAGATCTCACTAGTGAGGGGTATATTTCCGGTGTGGAGCATTTTGTCCCCATGTTTGTGATGATCAGGTCTAGTATTTTGTCTCCCCTTGTGGGGAGAGGTGACTAGCTGTTCCATTGCATTTGAATTTATGAATTCCAGGAACCTTTGGGCTAGGGTGTTAGGGCTAGAATAATGCACCCAGTCTATGTTGGGATAGTTGAAGTCTCCCAATATGATGGTATTTGGTGAGACATTCATATCCTCCAATGTCTTCAGGAAGGCTGAATGGGGTTCCTGAGATTGGGAGGGTGGTCTGTAACATTCTACCAGTAATATAGCAGTTTTGCCTATGGTTAGTTGCACCTGGATGGTCTCAGATGCTTCATGTGTTGCCACTAACCTGGAGGTGTGGGTGTCCTTGATGAATATGGACATTCTCCCTCCCTTTGTGGTTTGGCCTGAGTTTTGGGGCCGAAAAGCATGATACGAGGTATAGCCTGGTAGCGCTGGGGTGCTCTCAGGAGCCTTGAACCAGGTTTCAGTTACTGCACAGACGTCGATGTTCTCCATACTGAGGAGTGCCTTGAGTGCCAGCATCTTGAGATTTAGACTTCTGGCGTTGAGCAGCATTACCCTTAGTTTTTTACCATTTTTGTTTTCTAAGGAGGAGGGTTCATCTTTTGAGCCTTGCCTAAAAAGGCACTATGGGGGTGGCAAGAGCCTTAGCCAATATCCCGAAGCCCAGTGGTGACAGGTGCAAGCCGTCCCTTGCGAAGCAGCGTGGCTTGTCCAGCATGTCATCCCAAGCAGACAGACATTGGATCCCCCTAGAATGACACCAGTAATTGAGCCAATTATTAAAGCTGATCATCTTGTCTTTGTATTGTGGCATCATTCTTGGTGAGGGCAAGATGCTGCTCAGGGTTAGGGTCATACCAGCCTGGGATACACAATCAGTGAGCTCCTCTATGTCTCTTGTCATGTAGTCCAGGGAGGTACGTCTCAGGTCATTCACGCCAGCATGGACAATGACAGAGTCATATTTGTACATGCTTTGGAGTGACCTGAGTGCATGTGTTATGTGGCGGATCCTAGCTCCTGATAGGCAGCTCACCATTACCCTCTCCTTGTTCAGCCTGGTAAGCAGAACCCCTTCATCTTCATAGCATGAATAAAACCTTTCATCTGAGGAATTACACTCTAAACATTCAGTATAACTGTTCAAACTAACTTTAAAAAACACTTTCAAATGTAATTTGCATACTAATTTGAAAAGTTCTAGTTGCAACACATAATTTCTAGAAATAACCGTGGGGATAAATTTTAACCCCAGATTTAATACTGCAAACTGTTCGGCTAAGTTAAAATTAGATAGATTTACAACCATGTTCCCCTCATTATTCATGAGGGATTCTTTATGCAGGCATTATTCATGACAGAGTGAACAGTTCACCATCTCTGGCCACTAAAGTGAACTGGCTCTGTTAGGCATAGCACTGGCAGAACCATGCCAAAATCAGATGTGGTACCAGCACCTGATAGTGACTGCAAAATGCTGAGGCTGTATCCCACACGGGATCACCCTGGACCATGTTCCCATGGTCTTCCATGTTGTGGTGTGGACATCACACTTCCCTCTGTAGAGCAGTAGGTACTTCCTGTACAGGACCATAACTTTGTATGGCCACGTGGCCTTCCAGCAGATGGTGTTGCTGACCTTTGTCCATGTGTCCAATGACTAACTCCAACCAGATGTTCCAGCACAGAAATTGTGCAGTCAAAGACAGACACAGTCCCAGCCCACTGTCTATCCACAACAGCAGATAACCAATCCAGGGTGTCCCCAGTGCAGTGAAGGCAGTCACAGAAGTCAGACTGTGCTGCATCCATAACCCTAAGCATCCATCTGGTGTTGCGTTCAGAATGTGTCTGTGCCCTCCATGACAGACCGAAACATGCAATGAGTCACCCATGGTGTGACACTTGTAACAGGTGGTGGATGGACAGCAGTCCTTCTATGAGCACCACTGTCAATCTGCCTGTGTGGGACTTTGCCAGCTCTCTGGCTATGGCCAGTGTCTACACTCACTGAAGCCATAGTTATTACACTGCCCTGTTCAATGTTGCCACCTTTTGACTGTCCAATATCTGTGGCCTCTGGGTATGTGTGGGCATACTGACTGTTTGCAGTGCCAATGGGGGCAGAAGAGGGATGCCAACCTCTGGGACAGATTCAGCCACCAACAACCCCACCTGTGCTTCACTATGGCCACCATCATCAGCAGCATTCAATAAGACATTGACATCAAGTTGTGAGAGGGCACACTCCCCCACCCCAGTCACCTGTGAGAAGCAAAATAACAGCAATATATTACTACCTGCACTATTTTGTATGGTAATCCACACAAACTCATACAGATGAGGATCTACAACTGCATTACAAGTCCCACATCTTCACATCTCTGATCCCATGCACAACAGACAAACTCACAACAACATACACACTGAGCAGAGTGGAGGAGGGGCATTTACTGCAACTCTGATCTGAGATATATAAGTATCCTGTTTTTTTGGATTATTTATACTGATTATTGTTTCTAGCAATTTATATATAGCACTTTTATTGCCTGCTGGCTGCATAGTTTTAGTGTATTTTATTGCTATTAACAAATCTGCACAGGTAACTGATTTGTTTGCAGTTAAAAGCATTCTGTAGAGTCTGTTTGCTCCTTTATCTATTTAAAAACTTTCACTTTGTGGCTTTCTGTAGTGTTTACTGTCAGAAGGCTAATAGCTTTAGTATTGTCCTAGTTCAGATTTGTTGGCTCTAGGCCTGTTTGTTTCTACAGTCATTGTTCAAAGTGCATGAACAGGCCATCATGAATTAGCAGAAGCCTTACTTTACCTTGGCTAGATTGTGTTAATTGGCTGCTGGCTAGTCGGGGCTAGTTCTTTTGTGCATTAAAAAAAAAGTTGTCTAAGGTTGTACCTTCTGGTATTTAAGCCCTAACTTTGAGAGGATTTCTGTCTATACACACTGAGCAGAGTGGAGGAGGGGCATTGACTACAACTCTGATATGAGATATATAAGTATCCTTTTTTTTTGGATTATTTATACTGATTATTGTTTCTAGCAATTTATATATAACACTTTTTATTGCATGCTGCATAGTTTTTAGTGTATTTTATTGCTATTAACTAATCTGCATGGGTAACTGATTTGCTCCTTTATCTGTAAAAAACTTTCATTTTGTGTCTTTCTGTAGTGTTTACTGTCTGAAGGCTAATAGTTTTAGCATTTGTTCCCACCCTCCCTTCCTGTTCGTGTCTTGTTGTTATACTTGGTGGCTTTGCAGTTGCCCGCCGCTACTGTAAATCTTATCTGGGACACTCCTCCCATTCTAGTGTCATTAGCACATCCTACCTAATACAGAGAGAACATCTGAGAAGGCATTCTGTTTTTCCTTTTTCCCTTTCAAAAAAAAATTGCCTGAATCTCCTTGTGTTCTGACTGTGCTTCTCAAACATTTTGGAAATAAATAGTATATTTTAGAGCATTTATTATAACTTTAATTGCCTTAATATTGCTACAACTCAAGTTTTCTAGGTTGCACTGCATCTGGATTGTTTGTGTGCTTTAGCTGCTTTTCTGTATATATAGACTTCTCTGTATATGTAGACTAGCTACTTATTCTGCTGTATTACTGCCTCAAATCATTTTTCAGTTGTGCACTTGCCTTGCTTCATTTAAAATGTTTTAAATTGCTAATTTTGTAGAGTTTTAATTGCATTTACTGTTTAGGACTACACACTCAAGTGTGTTAGCCTTTTCTGTGTTTATTTACTATATTATTGCATGGTTTAGCCTGTTTCAACAAAAAAAAAATACTATCTTGTTAGCTCATTTCCCACCTTTCCTAGCCAGTCCATATCCCAGGCTTTGCTTGTCTCAGGACTTTATTTTCTGTGTTCAGAGCTATCCAGACCTTGCTGTGATAGAGGGAAGTCCTACCGCTTACCAGTGGGAGTGGTGAGCATTGTACTGCCTAGCTAACGCAAGAGGAGTGGTTTTCACCTCTGAAATTATAATTTTATTAGCCATTTTGGGCTGATTTCTACCCCTTTCAACTTTCTGGCTTAAAAATGTGTGTGTTTGCCAGTGGTGGCTGGTGACTTCAAATTAAAGGAGGGCTGCAGGAGACAGCTGAATTGGTGGGGCCAATGGGAAGGGGTGTGGCCAACTAGAAAGAGGGTGGAGCTATGTCCAAAACCACAACAACTGGAACTTTAATTAAATATACTTCCCTGGGTGCCAAACAGTCATTACGAGAGTCCAATCAAGACAAAATGAAGTGTAGAAGAAAAAAATATTTCAATGCATTGGCTACATGACAACTTACTTAATATCCAGATGGAAACAGGTTGTGAGGCATGAAAAAATAAATTACTTTTTAAATACATTACTGGAATGCCAGTGAAAATCAAGTATAAAAAAACAAGCAGCACTCAACTCAAGCCACTACTCCTTGCACTGCAGTTCTAATTATAATTTATATTCAGCTTTATAAAATTACCAAGTAACATGCTGAAAGTAGCAATCTCTGTGATACCCCACTTGTAAAAATGTTCCTTATCCAAAAAAGACCTTCTGCCTGACACAACTATCTACTTGTTTCATGGGGAAGACATGATCAAAGTAAAAAATGAACAGCAAACAAGAAACAAGCTCAAAATAGATTGCTTAAAGGATTCCTGCACAAGTTATGGATCACTCATGATAGATTGGCATTCTGTTTAGTTTACGGGTAAGCCTGCAAAGATGACTGCAAGTCTCCAACAAAAGATGACTGCAAGTCTCCAACAAATGTAATGAGCTTCTGAAAATACTGTAATCCTGTCCTTTAATTTCAAATACTGTCATATGCATTTCAATAGCAAAGGCTTATACATTATCTAGTTATGTAAATATTCTCAGCATGGCAGCAACGAAAAGGCTTTCAATGCTGGTAATTCTTTATCAGTATGCTTATTAAAGCTTATTTGCATCTTACAATCTCTGACAAGCTTACCTGATGGTCATTAAATCATTGCTACTTAAACAGAGCAACAGGGCACTGTGACCGCATGCATTTCCTGAATAATAAGAAGCATGAATCAACAGTATAAAAATATGACAGAAAGCCAGAACATTCTGCAAAATCAAGGACAGATGAAAAGCCACGGTTGTACTTGTGGTCTACCTTGGATGGGGGAATACTCTGTACACTTACACTGCATAACTGCTCCTTGCATTCGTTGGACACATCCAGAGCCACTACAATGGGGAGTGGGGTGCAACAAGTATGTCACAATTTGAAATGTCTCTGGCTGACAGTGATGGCTGTGACACTCATACCTTTCAACTTCAGAGCAAGAAATCTGGACAAAGCCATACACAGAACTTGAAGTGGGACACAGGCCCAAAAATAAGGACAATTTTTAAATATTGCTCTTATTAACTTAGATAATAGAAAGTAGTAGGTCTTGCATTAGTACGAATTTTCAGAAGGGTATGAAATCTGAAACTCAAATGTCTATCATTATTTTCTAACTTCAATCTTTAATGACTTGCCACTAATTTGCCAGAAAACCACAATTTTACAGACCAAAATGCGATGCAAAAATATACCGTTGCCACACAATACAGCTAGGAACCTGTCAAAAAAGGGACACATTTTTAATATTAACACTGTTAACTTGAGCAGCTAACAAAATAAAAGCATCTGCATGCATTTCTGAAATAAAAGTAATCTATAACTCTGATCATTACAGTTATATATAATTGTAAACCCTCCATGTTTTCTCCCAAAATTGCCATTTTGAGGAGGGATTATTAGGGGAGAGCAACATTTTGAGCCAAAATTGGGGACAATGGAGAGGTTTGGATATTTCTAATTCTACAAAGTGATTTGCACATACCTCTCAACCTCTTAACGCAGGAAATCTGGACAAGGCCAAATATATTGGGGGAACATACAAACACTAAAAATTGCTCTTATATAAACTTAAGACAGTTGATAGAATAACAGGTCTTGCATTAGCATGCATTTTTCTGAAGGTTATGATGTCTGAAACTCAATGTCTGTAATTTAGTGACTTCATTCCTAAATGATTTGCCAGAAAACCACAAATTTTATGAGGAACAAACCAAAAATAAGAAGCAAATATCTATTCATTCTGCAAACATATGGACAACTGAGAGGTATAGTTCAACTGGGGCTGTCTGAGTTTGCTATCCCCCCTCACAAAATCATGGTCAAATGGAACCACCCCCCTGCAGCCATTCCAATGTCCCATTCCTTAGTTATTTTGCCCCATTTACCATAAACACTGTAATTTGCATACTGCTTTACTTCTGCAATGATTTAGATTTCATTTGAAAGTTTTATTTTGCATTTTACAGCACAAACCCTAATACATATCTGTTAAACAAAGCAATGCAGTCTCACAATGAAAATAGACTTAGCATTAAAACTTCTCTGCCCTTGAAACTCACATGCATTGAAACCCACATTCAAAGAAAATACATTTTGCCAGTGGCAGATAAAGATTAACTCTGGGCTGTTTTCAAAATCATAGGCCCCTTGAAAATAAAACATACACATGCTCTTTGATACATCTTCCTGACTGTATTACATTATATTCCTTGTACAATACAGTACAGTTGTTAGAGGGCATTTTAAATGTATTGTTTTGAACATTTTTCCAGTAAACAAAGAAACCAAATGCATACACCAATGACAAAACTGCCCAATTCAGAACATTTCCATCATAAAAAGTCTACTCAACCTTCTATAGTCTACCAGTATCAGTAAATATGCACAATCTCTGAAGTAGTAAAATCCACATTAAAGAAATCTGTAACTAATAAAGAGGTTGCTGCTAGCAAACAACTTTATATGTCATTGTTTCATCTACAATAAAGTGTCTGTTGCCCTTGAAGAATAAATTGCCTATGTTGCATGCATTAAAAAAATGATAAGCTAGTAATACCGCAATATGGAATGGAAAGCAAACTGATAACAGGTTCATAGTTACTAGTTATATTTGACAGAAAGGACTGCAGCATCAACCCCCTTTACAACCCAGTACAGTATCAGCAATGCATCTACCTACTGTAGGAGTAAAACCCACAGCCTTCTGCATCAAAAGCAAGTATATTACCTGTTGTGCTATTAACAATGCAAGCCATCTTTGCATAAGCAGCACTAAACTTTTGTTCCCCTGCAGCTCTCAGCTCCATGTAAAATCTACTTGACACTCAGCTGTATCTCTGAACTATTCAGCACAAGAAATCTGGAAAAAGCCAAAATTTATTGGGGGGGGGGGGACAAAAGGTCAAAAACCAGGGACATATTTTAAACATTGCTTGTATAATGTAGGAAAGTTGGTAGAATAAAATGCTGTGTTAATTCCTTAATACTAATACCCCCTATCCTGCACACGCCACTTCCTTTATTCCTTTCACGCATGTGGGACCTCAGCTGCTGTCTGCTCCTGCCCGGCGTCCTTTTTTTTCACTGTTCCTGGCTCAACACGGACCTGAACCTGTCCTTAACCTCAAGCTTTTTTGTGACCTTGTGGCCCGATCAAACTGCTTTGGCTGCATCTACCTGACTGTATTTCCTGATATCTTCTAACTAAAGAAGGAAGAAATTCCTGGCTCAACACGGACCTGAACCTGTCCTTATCCTCAAGCTTTTTTGTGACCTTGTAGCCCGACCAAACTGCTTTGGCTGCATCTACCTGACTGTATTTCCTGATATCTTCTAACTAAAAAAGGAAGAAATTCCTGGCTCAACAAGGACCTGAACCTGTCCTTAACCTCAAGCTTTTTTGTGACCTTGTGGCCCGACCAAACTGCTTTGGCTGCATCTACCTGACTGTATTTCCTGATATCTTCTAACTAAAGAAGGAAGAAATTCCTGGCTCAACACGGACCTGAACCTGTCCTTAACCTCAAGCTTTTTTGTGACCTTGTGGCCCGACCAAACTGCTTTGGCTGCATCTACCTGACTGTATTTCCTGATATCTTCTAACTAAAGAAGGAAGAAATTCCTGGCTCAACACGGACCTGAACCTGTCCTTAACCTCAAGCTTTTTTGTGACCTTGTGGCCCGAAATCAGATGTGGTACCAGCACCTGATAGTGACTGCAAAATGCTGAGGCTGTATCCCACACGGGATCACCCTGGACCATGTTCCCATGGTCTTCCATGTTGTGGTGTGGGCATCACACTTCCCTCTGTAGAGCAGTAGGTACTTCCTGTACAGGACCATAACTTTGTATGACCACGTGGCCTTCCAGCAGATGGTGTTGCTGACCTTTGTCCATGTGTCCGATGACTAACTCCAACCAGATGTTCCAGCATAGAAATTGTGCAGTCAAAGACAGACAAAGTCCCAGCCCACTGTCTATCCACAACAGCAGATAACCAATCCAGGGTGTCCCCAGTGCAGTGAAGGCAGTCACAGAAGTCAGACTGTGCTGCATCCATAACCCTAAGCATCCATCTGGTGTTGCGTTCAGAATGTGTCTGTGCCCTCCATGACAGACCGAAACATTCAATGAGTCACCCATGGTGTGACACTTGTAACAGGTGGTGGATGGACAGCAGTCCTTCTATGAGCACCACTGTCAATCTGCCTGTGTGGGACTTTGCCAGCTCTCTGGCTATGGCCAGTGTCTACACTCACTGAAGCCATAGTTATTACACTGCCCTGTTCAATGTTGCCACCTTTTGACTGTCCAATATCTGTGGCCTCTGGGTATGTGTGGGCATACTGACTGTTTGCAGTGCCAATGGGGGCAGAAGAGGGATGCCAACCTCTGGGACAGATTCAGCCACCAACAACCCCACCTGTGCTTCACTATGGCCACCATCATCAGCAGCATTTGATAAGACATTGACATCAAGTTGTGAGAGGGCACACTCCAACTCCCCCACCCCAGTCACCTGTGAGAAGCAAAATAACAGCAATATATTACTACCTGCACTATTTTGTATGGTAATCCACACAAACTCATACAGATGAGGATCTACAACTGCATTACAAGTCCCACATCTTCACACCTCTGATCCCATGCACAACAGACAAACTCACAACAACATACACACTGAGCAGAGTGGAGGAGGGGCATTTACTGCAACTCTGATCTGAGATATATAAGTATCCTGTTTTTTTGGATTATTTATACTGATTATTGTTTCTAGCAATTTATATATAGCACTTTTATTGCCTGCTGGCTGCATAGTTTTTAGTGTATTTTATTGCTATTAACAAATCTGCACAGGTAACTGATTTGTTTGCAGTTAAAAGCATTCTGTAGAGTCTGTTTGCTCCTTTATCTATTTAAAAACTTTCACTTTGTGGCTTTCTGTAGTGTTTACTGTCAGAAGGCTAATAGCTTTAGTATTGTCCTAGTTCAGATTTGTTGGCTCTAGGCCTGTTTGTTTCTACAGTCATTGTTCAAAGTGCATGAACAGGCCATCATGAATTAGCAGAAGCCTTTCTTTACCTTGGCTAGATTGTGTTAATTGGCTGCTGGCTAGTGGGGGCTAGTTCTTTTGTGCTTTAAAAAAAGTTGTCTAAGGATGTATCTTCTGGTATTTAAGCCCTAACTTTGACAGGATTTCTGTCTATACACACTGAGCAGAGTGGAGGAGGGGCGTTGACTACAACTCTGATATGAGATATATAAGTATCCTTTTTTTTGCATTATTTATACTGATTATTGTTTCTAGCAATTTATATATAACACTTTTTATTGCATGCTGCATAGTTTTTAGTGTATTTTATTGCTATTAACTAATCTGCATGGGTAACTGATTTGTTTGCAGTTAAAAGCATTCTGTAGAGTCACTTTGCTCCTTTATCTGTTTAAAAACTTTCATTTTGTGTCTTTCTGTAGTGTTTACTGTCTGAAGGCTAATAGTTTTAGCATTTGTCCCCACCCTCCCTTCCTGTTCGTGTCTTGTTGTTATACTTGGTGGCTTTGCAGTTGCCGCCGCTACTGTAAATCTTATCTGGGACACTCCTCCCATTCTAGTGTCATTAGCTCATGCTACCTAATACAGAGAGAACATCTGAGAAGGCATTCTGTTTTACCTTTTTCCCTTTCAAAAAAAATTGCCTGAATCTCCTTGTGTTCTGACTGTGCTTTTCAAACATTTTGGAAATATATAGTATATTTTAGAGCATTTATTATAACTTTAATTGCCTTAATATTGCTACAACTCAAGTGCTCTAGGTTGCACTGCATCTGGATTGTTTGTGTGCTTTAGCTGCTTTTCTGTATATATAGACTTCTCTGTATATGTAGACTAGCTACTTATTCTGCTGTATTACTGCCTCAAATCATTTTTCAGTTGTGCACTTGCCTTGCTTCATTTAAAATGTTTTAAATTGCTAATTTTGTAGAGTTTTAATTGCATTTACTCTTTAGGACTACACTCTCAAGTGTGTTAGCCTTTTCTGTGTTTATTTACTGTATTATTGCATGGTTTAGCCTGTTTCAACAAAAAAAAATACTATCTTGTTAGCTCATTTCCCACCTTTCCTAGCCAGTCCATATCCCAGGCTTTGCTTGTCTCAGGACTTTATTTTCTGTGTTCAGAGCTATCCAGACCTTGCTGTGATAGAGGGAAGTCCTACCGCTTACCAGTGGGAGTGGTGAGCGTTGTACTGCCTAGTTAACGCTAGAGGAGTGGTTTTCACCTCTGAAATTGTAATTTTATTAGCCTTTTTGGGCTGATTTCTATCCCTTTCAACTTTCTGGCTTAAAAATGTGTGTGTTTGCCAGTGGTGGCTGGTGACTTCAAATTAAAGGAGGGCTGCAGGAGACAGCTGAATTGGTGGGGCCTATGGGAAGGGGTGTGGCCAACTAGAAAGGGGGTGGAGCTATGTCCAAAACCACAACAACTGGAACTTTAATTAAATACGCTTCCCTGGGTGCCAAACAGTCATTACGAGAGTCCAATCAAGACAAAATGAAGTGTAGAAGAAAAAAATATTTCAATGCATTGGCTACATGACAACTTACTTAATATCCAGCTTGAAACAGGTTGTGAGGCATGAAAAAATAAATTACTTTTTAAATACATTACTGGAATGCCAGTGAAACTCAAGTATAAAAAAACAAGCAGCACTCAACTCAAGCCACTACTCCTTGCATGCAGTTCTAATTATAATTTATATTCAGCTTTATAAAATTACCAAGTAACATGCTGAAAGTAGCAATCTCTGTGATACCCCCACTTGTAAAAATGTTCCTTATCCAAAAAAGACCTTCTGCCTGACACAACTATCTACTTGTTTCATGGGGAAGACATGTTCAAAGTAAAAAATGAACAGCAAACAAGAAACAAGCTCAAAATAGATTGCTTAAAGGATTCCTGCACAAGTTATGGATCACTCATGATAGATTGGCATTCTGTTTAGTTTATGGGTAAGCCTGCAAAGATGACTGCAAGTCTCCAACAAAAGATGACTGCAAGTCTCCAACAAATGTAATGAGCTTCTGAAAATACTGTAATCCTGTCCTTTAATTTCAAATACTGTCATATGCATTTCAATAGCAAAGGCTTATACATTATCTAGTTATGTAAATATTCTCAGCATGGCAGCAACGAAAAGGCTTTCAATGCTGGTAATTCTTTAACAGTATGCTTATTAAAGCTTACTTGCATCTTACAATCTCTGACAAGCTTACCTGATGGTCATTAAATCATTGCTACTTAAACAGAGCAACAGGGCACTGTGACCGCATGCATTTCCTGAATAATAAGAAGCATGAATCAACAGTATAAAAATATGACAGAAAGCCAGAACATTCTGCAAAATTAAGGACAGATGAAAAGCCACGGTTGTACTTGTGGTCTACCTTGGATGGGGGAATACTCTGTACACTTACACTGCATAACTGCTCCTTGCATTCGTTGGACACATCCAGAGCCACTACAATGGGGAGTGGGGTGCAACAAGTATGTCACAATTTGAAATGTCTCTGGCTGACAGTGATGGCTGTGACACTCATACCTTTCAACTTCAGAGCAAGAAATCTGGACAAAGCCATACACAGAACTTGAAGTGGGACACAGGCCCAAAAATAAGGACAATTTTTAAATATTGCTCTTATTAACTTAGATAATAGAAAGTAGTAGGTCTTGCATTAGTACGAATTTTCAGAAGGGTATGAAATCTGAAACTCAAATGTCTATCATTATTTTCTAACTTCAATCTTTAATGACTTGCCACTAATTTGCCAGAAAACCACAATTTTACAGACCAAAATGCGATGCAAAAATATACCGTTGCCACACAATGCAGCTAGGAACCTGTCAAAAAAGGGACACATTTTTAATATTAACACTGTTAACTTGAGCAGCTAACAAAATAAAAGCATCTACATGCATTTCTGAAATAAAAGTAATCTATAACTCTGATCATTACAGTTATATATAATTGTAAACCCTCCATGTTTTCTCCCAAAATTGCCATTTTGAGGAGGGATTATTAGGGGAGAGCAACATTTTGAGCCAAAATTGGGGACAATGGAGAGGTTTGGATATTCCTAATTCTACAAAGTGATTTGCACATACCTCTCAACCTCTTAACGCAGGAAATCTGGACAAGGCCAAATATATTGGGGGAACATACAAACACTACTAAAATTGCTCTTGTATAAACTTAAGACAGTTGATAGAATAACAGGTCTTGCATTAGCATGCATTTTTCTGAAGGTTATGACGTCTGAAACTCAATGTCTGTAATTTAGTGACTTCATTCCTAAATGATTTGCCAGAAAACCACAAATTTTATGAGGAACAAACCAAAATAAGAAGCAAATATCTATTCATTCTGCAAACATATGGACAACTGAGAGGTATAGTTCAACTGGGGCTGTCTGAGTTTGCTATCCCCTCACAAAATCATGGTCAAATGGAACCACCCCCCTGCAGCCATTCCAATGTCCCATTCCTTGGTTATTTTGCCCCATTTACCATAAACACTGTAATTTGCATACTGCTTTACTTCTGCAATTATTTAGATTTCATTTGAAAGTTTTATTTTGCATTTTACAGCACAAACCCTAATACATATCTGTTAAACAAAGCAATACAGTCTCACAATGAAAATAGACTTAGCATTAAAACTTCTCTGCCCTTGAAACTCACATGCATTGAAACCCACATTCAAAGAAAATACATTTTGCCAGTGGCAGATAAAGATTAACTCTGGGCTGTTTTCAAAATCATAGGCCCCTTGAAAATAAAACATACACATGCTCTTTGATACATCTTCCTGACTGTATTACATTATATTCCTTGTACAATACAGTACAGTTGTTAGAGGGCATTTTAAATGTATTGTTTTGAACATTTTTCTAGTAAACAATGAAACCAAATGCATACACCAATGACAAAACTGCCCAATTCAGAACATTTCCATCATAAAAAGTCTACTCAACCTTCTATAGTCTACCAGTATCAGTAAATATGCACAATCTCTGAAGTAGTAAAATCCACATTAAAGAAATCTGTAACTAATAAAGAGGTTGCTGCTAGCAAACAACTTTATATGTCATTGTTTCATCTACAATAAAGTGTCTGTTGCCCTTGAAGAATAAATTGCCTATGTTGCATGCATTAAAAAAATGATAAGCTAGTAATACCGCAATATGGAATGGATAGCAAACTGATAACAGGTTCATAGTTACTAGTTATCTTTGCCAAAAAGGACTGCAGCATCAACCCCCTTTACAACACAGTACAGTATCAGCAATGCATCTACCTACTGTAGGAGTAAAACCCACAGCCTTCTGCATCAAAAGCAAGTATATTACCTGTTGTGCTATTAACAATGCAAGCCATCTTTGCATAAGCAGCACTAAACTTTTGTTCCCCTGCAGCTCTCAGCTCCATGTAAAATCTACTTGACACTCAGCTGTATCTCTGAACTATGCAGCACAAGAAATGTGGAAAAAGCCAAAATTTATTGGGGGGGGGGGCAAAAGGTCAAAAACCAGGGACACATTTTAAACATTGCTTGTATAATGTAGGAAAGTTGCTAGAATAAAATGCTGTGTTAATTCCTTAACACTAATACCCCCTATCCTGCACACGCCACTTCCTTTATTCCTTTCACGCATGTGGGACCTCAGCTGCTGTCTGCTCCTGCCCGGCGTCCTTTTCTTTCACTGTTCCTGGCTCAACACGGACCTGAACCTGTCCTTAACCTCAAGCTTTTTGTGAACTTGTGGCCCGACCAAACTGCTTTGGCTGCATCTACCTGACTGTATTTCCTGATATCTTCTAACTAAAGAAGGAAGAAATTCCTGGCTCAACACAGACCTGAACCTGTCCTTAACCTCAAGCTTTTTTGTGACCTTGTGGCCCAACCAAACTGCTTTGGCTGCATCTACCTGACTGTATTTCCTGATATCTTCTAACTAAAGAAGGAAGAAATTCCTGGCTCAACACGGACCTGAACCTGTCCTTAACCTCAAGCTTTTTTGTGACCTTGTGGCCCGAAATCAGATGTGGTACCAGCACCTGATAGTGACTGCAAAATGCTGAGGCTGTATCCCACACGGGATCACCCTGGACCATGTTCCCATGGTCTTCCATGTTATGTTGTGGACATCACACTTCCCTCTGTAGAGCAGTAGGTACTTCCTGTACAGGACCATAACTTTGTATGACCACGTGGCCTTCCAGCAGATGGTGTTGCTGACCTTTGTCCATGTGTCCGATGACTTACTCCAACCAGATGTTCCAGCACAGAAATTGTGCAGTCAAAGACAGACACAGTCCCAGCCCACTGTCTATCCACAACAGCAGATAACCAATCCAGGGTGTCCCAGTGCAGTGAAGGCAGTCACAGAAGTCAGACTGTGCTGCATCCATAACCCTAAGCATCCATCTGGTGTTGCGTTCAGAATTTGTCTGTGCCCTCCATGACAGACCGAAACATGCAATGAGTCACCCATGGTATGACACTTGTAACAGGTGGTGGATGGACAGCAGTCCTTCTATGAGCACCACTGTCAGTCTGCCTGTGTGGGACTTTGCCAGCTCTCTGGCTATGGCCAGTGTCTACACTCACTGAAGCCATAGTTATTACACTGCTCTGTTCAATGTTGCCACCTTTTGACTGTCCAATATCTGTGGCCTCTGGGTATGTGTGGGCATACTGACTCTTTGCAGTGCCAATGGGGGCAGAAGAGGGATGCCAACCTCTGGACAGATTCAGCCACCAACAACCCCACCTGTGCTTCACTATGGCCACCATCATCAGCAGCATTCGATAAGACATTGACATCAAGTTGTGAGAGGGCACACTCCAACTCCCCCACCCCAGTCACCGGTGAGAAGCAAAATAACGGCAATATATTACTACCTGCACTATTTTGTATGGTAATCCACACAAACTCGTACAGATGAGGATCTACAACTGCATTACAAGTCCCACATCTTCACATCTCTGATCCCATGCACAACAGACAAACTCACAACAACATACACACTGAGCAGAGTGGAGGAGGGGCATTTACTGCAACTCTGATCTGAGATATATAAGTATCCTGTTTTTTGGATTATTTATACTGATTATTGTTTCTAGCAATTTATATATAGCACTTTTTATTGCCTGCTGGCTGCATAGTTTTTAGTGTATTTTATTGCTATTAACAAATCTGCACAGGTAACTGATTTGTTTGCAGTTAAAAGCATTCTATAGAGTCTGTTTGCTCCTTTATCTATTTAAAAACTTTCACTTTGTGGCTTTCTGTAGTGTTTACTGTCAGAAGGCTAATAGCTTTAGTATTGTCCTAGTTCAGATTTGTTGGCTCTAGGCCTGTTTGTTTCTACAGTCATTGTTCAAAGTGCATGAACAGGCCATCATGAATTAGCAGAAGCCTTTCTTTACCTTGGCTAGATTGTGTTAATTGGCTGCTGGCTAGTGGGGGCTAGTTCTTTTGTAATTTAAAAAAAAAAGTTGTCTAAGGTTGTATCTTCTGGTATTTAAGCCCTAACTTTGAGACGATTTCTGTCTATACACACTGAGCAGAGTGGAGGAGGGGCGTTGACTACAACTCTGATATGAGATATATAAGTATCCTTTTTTTTGGATTATTTATACTGATTATTGTTTCTAGCAATTTATATATAACACTTTTTATTGCATGCTGCATAGTTTTTAGTGTATTTTATTGCTATTAACTAATCTGCATGGGTAACTGATTTGTTTGCAGTTAAAAGCATTCTGTAGAGTCACTTTGCTCCTTTATCTGTTTAAAAACTTTCATTTTGTGTCTTTCTGTAGTGTTTACTGTCTGAAGGCTAATAGTTTTAGCATTTGTCCCCACCCTCCCTTCCTGTTCGTGTCTTGTTGTTATACTTGGTGGCTTTGCAGTTGCCCGCCGCTACTGTAAATCTTATCTGGGACACTCCTCCCATTCTAGTGTCATTAGCTCATGCTACCTAATACAGAGAGAACATCTGAGAAGGCATTCTGTTTTACCTTTTTCCCTTTCAAAAAAAAATTGCCTGAATCTCCTTGTGTTCTGACTGTGCTTCTCAAACATTTTGAAAATATATAGTATATTTTAGAGCATTTATTATAACTTTAATTGCCTTAATATTGCTACAACTCAAGTGCTCTAGGTTGCACTGCATCTGGATTGTTTGTGTGCTTTAGCTGCTTTTCTGTATATATAGACTTCTCTGTATATGTAGACTAGCTACTTATTCTGCTGTATTACTGCCTCAAATCATTTTTCAGTTGTGCACTTGCCTTGCTTCATTTAAACTGTTTTAAATTGCTAATTTTGTAGAGTTTTAATTGCATTTACTGTTTAGGACTACACACTCAAGTGTGTTAGCTTTTTCTGTGTTTATTTACTGTATTATTGCATGGTTTAGCCTGTTTCAACAAAAAAAATACTATCTTGTTAGCTCATTTCCCACCTTTCCTACCCAGTCCATATCCCAGGCTTTGCTTGTCTCAGGACTTTATTTTCTGTGTTCAGAGCTATCCAGACCTTGCTGTGATAGAGGGACGTCCTACCGCTTACCAGTGGGAGTGGTGAGCATTGTACTGCCTAGCTAACGCTAGAGGAGTGGTTTTCACCTCTGAAATTGTAATTTTATTAGCCTTTTTGGGCTGATTTATATCCCTTTCAACTTTCTGGCTTAAAAATGTGTGTGTTTGCCAGTGGTGGCTGGTGACTTCAAATTAAAGGAGGGCTGCAGGAGACAGCTGAATTGGTGGGGCCAATGGGAAGGGGTGTGGCCAACTAGAAAGTGGGTGGAGCTATGTTCAAAACCACAACAACTGGAACTTTAATTAAATACGCTTCCCTGGGTGCCAAACAGTCATTACGAGAGTCCAATCGAGACAAAATGAAGTGTAGAAGAAAAAAATATTTCAATGCATTGGCTACATGACAACTTACTTAATATCCAGATGGAAACAGGTTGTGAGGCATGAAAAAATAAATTACTTTTTAAATACATTACTGGAATGCCAGTGAAAATCAAGTATAAAAAAACAAGCAGCACTCAACTCAAGCCACTACGCCTTGCACTGCAGTTCTAATTATAATTTATATTCAGCTTTATAAAATTACCAAGTAACATGCTGAAAGTAGCAATCTCTGTGATACCCCCACTTGTAAAAATGTTCCTTATCCAAAAAAGACCTTCTGCCTGACACAACTATCTACTTGTTTCATGGGGAAGACATGTTCAAAGTAAAAATTGAACAGTAAACAAGAAACAAGCTCAAAATAGATTGCTTAAAGGATTCCTGCACAAGTTATGGATTACTCATGATAGATTGGCATTCTGTTTAGTTTACGGGTAAGCCTGCAAAGATGACTGCAAGTCTCCAACAAAAGATGACTGCAAGTCTCCAACAAATGTAATGAGCTTCTGAAAATACTGTAATCCTGTACTTTAATTTCAAATACTGTCATATGCATTTCAATAGCAAAGGCTTATACATTATCTAGTTATGTAAATATTCTCAGCATGGCAGCAACGAAAAGGCTTTCAATGCTGGTAATTCTTTAACAGTATGCTTATTAAAGCTTACTTGCATCTTACAATCTCTGACAAGCTTATCTGATGGTCATTAAATCATTGCTACTTAAACAGAGCAACAGGGCACTGTGACCGCATGCATTTCCTGAATAATAAGAAGCATGAATCAACAGTATAAAAATATGACAGAAAGCCAGAACATTCTGCAAAATCAAGGACAGATGAAAAGCCACGGTTGTACTTGTGGTCTACCTTGGATGGGGGAATACTCTGTACACTTACACTGCATAACTGCTCCTTGCATTCATTGGACACATCCAGAGCCACTACAATGGGGAGTGGGGTGCAACAAGTATGTCGCAATTTGAAATGTCTCTGGCTGACAGTGATGGCTGTGACACTCATACCTTTCAACTTCAGAGCAAGAAATCTGGACAAAGCCATACACAGAACTAGAAGTGGGACACAGGCCCAAAAATAAGGACAATTTTTAAATATTGCTCTTATTAACTTAGATAATAGAACAGTAGTAGGTCTTGCATTAGTACGAATTTTCTGAAGGGTATGAAATCTAAAACTCAAATGTCTGTCATTATTTTCTAACTTCAATCTTTAATGACTTGCCACTAATTTGCCAGAAAACCACAATTTTACAGACCAAAATGCGATGCAAAAATATACCGTTGCCACACAATACAGCTAGGAACCTGTCAAAAAAGGGACACATTTTTAATATTAACACTGTTAACTTGAGCAACTAACAAAATAAAAGCATCTACATGCATTTCTGAAATAAAAGTAATCTATAACTCTGATCATTACAGTTATATACAATTGTAAACCCTCCAAGTTTTCTCCCAAAATTGCCATTTTGAGGAGGGATTATTAGGGGAGAGCAACATTTTGAGCCAAAATTGGGGACAATGGAGAGGTTTGGATATTCCTAATTCTACAAAGTGATTTGCACATACCTCTCAATCTCTTAACGCAGGAAATCTGGACAAGGCCAAATATATTGGGGGAACATACAAACACTACTAAAAATTGCTCTTGTATAAACTTAAGACAGTTGATAGAATAACAGGTCTTGCATTAGCATGCATTTTTCTGAAGGTTATGACGTCTGAAACTCAATGTCTGTAATTTAGTGACTTCATTCCTAAATCATTTGCCAGAAAACCACAAATTTTATGAGGAACAAACCAAAAATAAGAAGCAAATATCTATTCATTCTGCAAACATATGGACAGCTGAGAGGTATAGTTCAACTGGGGCTGTCTGAGTTTGCTATCCCCCCTCACAAAATCATGGTCAAATTGAACCACCCCCCTGCAGCCATTCCAATGTCCCATTCCTTGGTTATTTTGCCCCATTTACCATAAACACTGTAATTTGTATACTGCTTTACTTCTGCAATGATTTAGATTTCATTTGAAAGTTTTATTTTGCATTTTACAGCACAAACCCTAATACATATCTGTTAAACAAAGCAATGCAGTCTCACAATGAAAATAGACTTAGCATTAAAACTTCTCTGCCCTTGAAACTCACATGCATTGAAACCCACATTCAAAGAAAATACATTTTGCCAGTGGCAGATAAAGATTAACTCTGGGCTGTTTTCAAAATCATAGGCCCCTTGAAAATAAAACATCCACATGCTCTTTGATACATCTTCCTGACTGTATTACATTATATTCCTTGTACAATACAGTACAGTTGTTAGAGGGCATTTTAAATGTATTGTTTTGAACATTTTTCCAGTAAACAATGAAACCAAATGCATACACCAATGACAAAACTGCCCAATTCAGAACATTTCCATCATAAAAAGTCTACTCAACCTTCTATAGTCTACCAGTATCAGTAATTATGCACAATCTCTGAAGTAGTAAAATCCACATTAAAGAAATCTGTAACTAATAAAGAGGTTGCTGCTAGCAAACAATTTTATATGTCATTGTTTCATCTACAATAAAGTGTCTGTTGCCCTTGAAGAATAAATTGCCTATGTTGCATGCATTAAAAAAAATGATAAGCTAGTAATACCGCAATATGGAATGGATAGCAAACTGATAACAGGTTCATAGTTACTAGTTATCTTTGCCAAAAAGGACTGCAGCATCAACCCCCTTTACAACACAGTACAGTATCAGCAATGCATCTACCTACTGTAGGAGTAAAACCCACAGCCTTCTGCATCAAAAGCAAGTATATTACCTGCTGTGCTATTAACAATGCAAGCCATCTTTGCATAAGCAGCACTAAACTTTTGTTCCCCTGCATCTCTCAGCTCCATGTAAAATCTACTTGACACTCAGCTGTATCTCTGAACTATGCAGCACAAGAAATGTGGAAAAAGCCAAAATTTATTGAGGGCGGGGGCAAAAGGTCAAAAACCAGGGACACATTTTAAACATTGCTTGTATAATGTAGGAAAGTTGCTAGAATAAAATGCTGTGTTAATTCCTTAACACTAATACCCCCTATCCTGCACACGCCACTTCCTTTATTCCTTTCACGCGTGTGGGACCTCAGCTGCTGTCTGCTCCTGCCCGGCGTCCTTTTTTTTTCACTGTTCCTGGCTCAACACGGACCTGAACCTGTCCTTAACCTCAAGCTTTTTTGTGACCTTGTGGCCCGACCAAACTGCTTTGGCTGCATCTACCTGACTGTATTTCCTGATATCTTCTAACTAAAGAAGGAAGAAATTCCTGGCTCAACACGGACCTGAACCTGTCCTTAACCTCAAGCTTTTTTGTGACCTTGTGGCCCGACCAAACTGCTTTGGCTGCATCTACCTGACTGTATTTCCTGATATCTTCTAACTAAAGAAGGAAGAAATTCCTGGCTCAACACGACCTGAACCTGTCCTTAACCTCAAGCTTTTTTGTGACCTTGTGGCCCGAAATCAGATGTGGTACCAGCACCTGATAGTGACTGCAAAATGCTGAGGCTGTATCCCACACGGGATCACCCTGGACCATGTTCCCATGGTCTTCCATGTTGTGTTGTGGACATCACACTTCCCTCTGTAGAGCAGTAGGTACTTCCTGTACAGGACCATAACTTTGTATGAACACGTGGCCTTCCAGCAGATGGTGTTGCTGACCTTTGTCCATGTGTCCGATGACTTACTCCAACCAGATGTTCCAGCACAGAAATTGTGCAGTCAAAGACAGACACAGTCCCAGCCCACTGTCTATCCACAACAGCAGATAACCAATCCAGGGTGTCCCCAGTGCAGTGAAGGCAGTCACAGAAGTCAGACTGTGCTGCATCCATAACCCTAAGCATCCATCTGGTGTTGCATTCAGAATTTGTCTGTGCCCTCCATGACAGACCGAAACATGCAATGAGTCACCCATGGTATGACACTTGTAACAGGTGGTGGATGGACAGCAGTCCTTCTATGAGCACCACTGTCAGTCTGCCTGTGTGGGACTTTGCCAGCTCTCTGGCTATGGCCAGTGTCTACACTCACTGAAGCCATAGTTATTACACTGCCCTGTTCAATGTTGCCACCTTTTGACTGTCCAATATCTGTGGCCTCTGGGTATGTGTGGGCATACTGACTGTTTGCAGTGCCAATGGGGGCAGAAGAGGGATGCCAACCTCTGGGACAGATTCAGCCACCAACAACCCCACCTGTGCTTCACTATGGCCACCATCATCAGCAGCATTCGATAAGACATTGACATCAAGTTGTGAGAGGGCACACTCCAACTCCCCCACCCCAGTCACCTGTGAGAAGCAAAATAACAGCAATATATTACTACCTGCACTATTTTGTATGGTAATCCACACAAACTCGTACAGATGAGGATCTACAACTGCATTACAAGTCCCACATCTTCACATCTCTGATCCCATGCACAACAGACAAACTCACAACAACATACACACTGAGCAGAGTGGAGGAGGGGCATTTACTGCAACTCTGATCTGAGATATATAAGTATCCTGTTTTTTTGGATTATTTATACTGATTATTGTTTCTAGCAATTTATATATAGCACTTTTTATTGCCTGCTGGCTGCATAGTTTTTAGTGTATTTTATTGCTATTAACAAATCTGCACAGGTAACTGATTTGTTTGCAGTTAAAAGCATTCTATAGAGTCTGTTTGCTCCTTTATCTATTTAAAAACTTTCACTTTGTGGCTTTCTGTAGTGTTTACTGTCAGAAGGCTAATAGCTTTAGTTTTGTGCTAGTTCAGATTTGTTGGCTCTAGGCCTGTTTTTTTCTACAGTCATTGTTCAAAGTGCATGAACAGGCCATCATGAATTAGCAGAAGCCTTTCTTTACCTTGGCTAGATTGTGTTAATTGGCTGCTGGCTAGTCGAGGCTGGTTCTTTTGTAATTTAAAAAAAAGTTGTCTTAGGTTGTATCTTCTGGTATTTAAGCCCTAACTTTGAGAGGATTTCTGTCTATACACACTGAGCAGAGTGGAGGAGGGGCGTTGACTACAACTCTGATATGAGATATATAAGTATCCTTTTTTTTTGATAATTTATACTGATTATTGTTTCTAGCAATTTATATATAACACTTTTTATTGCATGCTGCATAGTTTTTAGTGTATTTTATTGCTATTAACTAATCTGCATGGGTAACTGATTTGTTTGCAGTTAAAAGCATTCTGTAGAGTCACTTTGCTCCTTTATCTGTTTAAAAACTTTCATTTTGTGTCTTTCTGTAGTGTTTACTGTCTGAAGGCTAATAGTTTTAGCATTTGTCCCCACCCTCCCTTCCTGTTCGTGTCTTGTTGTTATACTTGGTGGCTTTGCAGTTGCCCGCTACTGTAAATCTTATCTGGGACACTCCTCCCATTCTGGTGTCATTAGCTCATGCTACCTAATACAGAGAGAACATCTGAGAAGGCATTCTGTTTTACCTTTTTCCTTTCAAAAAACAATTGCCTGAATCTCCTTGTGTTCTGACTGTGCTTCTCAAACATTTTGGAAATATATAGTATATTTTAGAGCATTTATTATAACTTTAATTGCCTTAATATTGCTACAACTCAAGTGCTCTAGGTTGCACTGCATCTGGATTGTTTGTGTGCTTTAGCTGCTTTTTGTATATATAGACTTCTCTGTATATGTAGACTAGCTACTTATTCTGCTGTATTACTGCCTCAAATCAGTTTTCAGTTGTGCACTTGCCTTGCTTCATTTAAAATGTTTTAAATTGCTAATTTTGTAGAGTTTTAATTGCATTTACTGTTTAGGACTACACACTCAAGTGTGTTAGCCTTTTCTGTGTTTATTTACTGTATTATTGCATGGTTTAGCCTGTTTCAACAAAAAAAAATACTATCTTGTTAGCTCATTTCCCACCTTTCCTACCCAGTCCATATCCCAGGCTTTGCTTGTCTCAGGACTTTATTTTCTGTGTTCAGAGCTATCCAGACCTTGCTGTGATAGAGGGAAATCCTACCGCTTACCAGTGGGAGTGGTGAGCATTGTACTGCCTAGCTAACGCTAGAGGAGTGGTTTTCACCTCTGAAATTGTAATTTTATTAGCCTTTTTGGGCTGATTTCTATCCCTTTCAACTTTCTGGCTTAAAATGTGTGTGTTTGCCAGTGGTGGCTGGTGACTTCAAATTAAAGGAGGGCTGCAGGAGACAGCTGAATTGGTGGGGCCAATGGGAAGGGGTGTGGCCAACTAGAAAGGGGGTGGAGCTATGTTCAAAACCACAACAACTGGAACTTTAATTAAATACGCTTCCCTGGGTGCCAAACAGTCATTACGAGAGTCCAATCAAGACAAAATGAAGTGTAGAAGAAAAAATATTTCAATGCATTGGCTACATGACAACTTACTTAATATCCAGATGGAAACAGGTTGTGAGGCATGAAAAAATAAATTACTTTTTAAATACATTACTGGAATGCCAGTGAAAATCAAGTATAAAAAAACAAGCAGCACTCAACTCAAGCCACTACTCCTTGCACTGCAGTTCTAATTATAATTTATATTCAGCTTTATAAAATTACCAAGTAACATGCTGAAAGTAGCAATCTCTGTGATACCCCACTTGTAAAATGTTCCTTATCCAAAAAAGACCTTCTGCCTGACACAACTATCTACTTGTTTCATGGGGAAGACATGACCAAAGTAAAAAATGAACAGCAAACAAGAAACAAGCTCAAAATAGATTGCTTAAAGGATTCCTGCACAAGTTATGGATCACTCATGATAGATTGGCATTCTGTTTAGTTTACGGGTAAGCCTGCAAAGATGACTGCAAGTCTCCAACAAAAGATGACTGCAAGTCTCCAACAAATGTAATGAGCTTCTGAAAATACTGTAATCCTGTCCTTTAATTTCAAATACTGTCATATGCATTTCAATAGCAAAGGCTTATACATTATCTAGTTATGTAAATATTCTCAGCATGGCAGCAACGAAAAGGCTTTCAATGCTGGTAAATCTTTAACAGTATGCTTATTAAAGCTTATTTGCATCTTACAATCTCTGACAAGCTTACCTGATGGTCATTAAATCATTGCTACTTAAACAGAGCAACAGGGCACTGTGACCGCATGCATTTCCTGAATAATAAGAAGCATGAATCAACAGTTTAAAAATATGACAGAAAGCCAGAACATTCTGCAAAATCAAGGACAGATGAAAAGCCACGGTTGTACTTGTGGTCTACCTTGGATGGGGGAATACTCTGTACACTTACACTGCATAACTGCTCCTTGCATTCGTTGGACACATCCAGAGCCACTACAATGGGGAGTGGGGTGCAACAAGTATGTCACAATTTGAAATGTCTCTGGCTGACAGTGATGGCTGTGACACTCATACCTTTCAACTTCAGAGCAAGAAATCTGGACAAAGCCATACACAGAACTAGAAGTGGGACACAGGCCCAAAAATAAGGACAATTTTTAAATATTGCTCTTATTAACTTAGATAATAGAACAGTAGTAGGTCTTGCATTAGTACGAATTTTCTGAAGGGTATGAAATCTGAAACTCAAATGTCTATCATTATTTTCTAACTTCAATCTTTAATGACTTGCCACTAATTTGCCAGAAAACCACAATTTTACAGACCAAAATGCGATGCAAAAATATACCGTTGCCACACAATACAGCTAGGAACCTGTCAAAAAAGGGACCCATTTTTAATATTAACACTGTTAACTTGAGCAGCTAACAAAATAAAAGCATCTACATGCATTTCTGAAATAAAAGTAATCTATAACTCTGATCATTACAGTTATATATAATTGTAAACCCTCCATGTTTTCTCCCAAAATTGCCATTTTGAGGAGGGATTATTAGGGGAGAGCAACATTTTGAGCCAAAATTGTGGACAATGGAGAGGTTTGGATATTCCTAATTCTACAAAGTGATTTGCACATACCTCTCAACCTCTTAACACAGGAAATCTGGACAAGGTCAAATATATTGGGGGAACATACAAACACTACTAAAAATTGCTCTTGTATAAACTTAAGACAGTTGATAGAATAACAGGTCTTGCATTAGCATGCATTTTTCTGAAGGTTATGACGTCTGAAACTCAATGTCTGTAATTTAGTGACTTCATTCCTAAATGATTTGCCAGAAAACCACAAATTTTATGAGGAACAAACCAAAAATAAGAAGTAAATATCTATTCATTCTGCAAACATATGGACAACTGAGAGGTATAGTTCAACTGGGGCTGTCTGAGTTTGCTATCCCCCCTCACAAAATCATGGTCAAATGGAACCACCCCCCTGCAGCCATTCCAATGTCCCATTCCTTGGTTATTTTGCCCCATTTACCATAAACACTGTAATTTGCATACTGCTTTACTTCTGCAATGATTTAGATTTCATTTGAAAGTTTTATTTTGCATTTTACAGCACAAACCCTAATACATATCTGTTAAACAAAGCAATGCAGTCTCACAATGAAAATAGACTTAGCATTAAAACTTCTCTGCCCTTGAAACTCACATGCATTGAAACCCACATTCAAAGAAAATACATTTTGCCAGTGGCAGATAAAGATTAACTCTGGGCTGTTTTCAAAATCATAGGCCCCTTGAAAATAAAACATACACATGCTCTTTGATACATCTTCCTGACTGTATTACATTATATTCCTTGTACAATACAGTACAGTTGTTAGAGGGCATTTTAAATGTATTGTTTTGAACATTTTTCCAGTAAACAATGAAACCAAATGCATACACCAATGACAAAACTGCCCAATTCAGAACATTTCCATCATAAAAAGTCTACTCAACCTTCTATAGTCTACCAGTATCAGTAAATATGCACAATCTCTGAAGTAGTAAAATCTACATTAAAGAAATCTGTAACTAATAAAGAGGTTGCTGCTAGCAAACAACTTTATATGTTATTGTTTCATCTACAATAAAGTGTCTGTTGCCCTTGAAGAATAAATTGCCTATGTTGCATGCATTAAAAAAATGATAAGCTAGTAATACCGCAATATGGAATGGATAGCAAACTGATAACAGGTTCATAGTTACTAGTTATCTTTGCCAAAAAGGACTGCAGCATCAACCCCCTTTACAACACAGTACAGTATCAGCAATGCATCTACCTACTGTAGGAGTAAAACCCACAGCCTTCTGCATCAAAAGCAAGTATATTACCTGTTGTGCTATTAACAACGCAAGCCATCTTTGCATAAGCAGCACTAAACTTTTGTTCCCCTGCAGCTCTCAGCTCCATGTAAAATCTACTTGACACTCAGCTGTATCTCTGAACTATGCAGCACAAAAAATCTGGAAAAGCCAAAATTTATTGGGGGGGGGGGGGGGACAAAAGGTAAAAAACCAGGGACACATTTTAAACATTGCTTGTATAATGTAGGAAAGTTGCTAGAATAAAATGCTGTGTTAATTCCTTAACACTAATACCCCCTATCCTGCACTTCCTTTATTCCTTTCACGCGTGTGGGACCTCAGCTGCTGTCTGCTCCTGCCCAGCGTCCTTTTTTTTTCACTGTTCCTGGCTCAACACAGACCTGAACCTGTCCTTAACCTCAAGCTTTTTTGTGACCTTGTGGCCCGACCAAACTGCTTTGGCTGCATCTACCTGACTGTATTTCCTGATATCTTCTAACTAAAGAAGGAAGAAATTCCTGGCTCAACACGGACCTGAACCTGTCCTTAACCTCAAGCTTTTTTGTGACCTTGTGGCCCGAAATCAGATGTGGTACCAGCACCTGATAGTGACTGCAAAATGCTGAGGCTGTATCCCACACGGGATCACCCTGGACCATGTTCCTATGGTCTTCCATGTTGTGTTGTGGACATCACACTTCCCTCTGTAGAGCAGTAGGTACTTCCTGTACAGGACCATAACTTTGTATGACCACGTGGCCTTCCAGCAGATGGTGTTGCTGACCTTTGTCCATGTGTCCGATGACTTACTCCAACCAGATGTTCCAGCACAGAAATTGTGCAGTCAAAGACAGACACAGTCCCAGCCCACTGTCTATCCACAACAGCAGATAACCAATCCAGGGTGTCCCCAGTGCAGTGAAGGCAGTCACAGAAGTCAGACTGTGCTGCATCCATAACCCTAAGCATCCATCTGGTGTTGCGTTCAGAATTTGTCTGTGCCCTCCATGACAGACCGAAACATGCAATGAGTCACCCATGGTATGACACTTGTAACAGGTGGTGGATGGACAGCAGTCCTTCTATGAGCACCACTGTCAGTCTGCCTGTGTGGGACTTTGCCAGCTCTCTGGCTATGGCCAGTGTCTACACTCACTGAAGCCATAGTTATTACACTGCCCTGTTCAATGTTGCCACCTTTTGACTGTCCAATATCTGTGGCCTCTGGGTATGTGTGGGCATACTGACTGTTTGCAGTGCCAATGGGGGCAGAAGAGGGATGCCAACCTCTGGGACAGATTCAGCCACCAACAACCCCACCTGTGCTTCACTATGGCCACCATCATCAGCAGCATTCGATAAGACATTGACATCAAGTTGTGAGAGGGCACACTCCAACTCCCCCACCCCAGTCACCTGTGAGAAGCAAAATAACAGCAATATATTACTACCTGCACTATTTTGTATGGTAATCCACACAAACTCGTACAGATGAGGATCTACAACTGCATTACAAGTCCCACATCTTCACATCTCTGATCCCATGCACAACAGACAAACTCACAACAACATACACACTGAGCAGAGTGGAGGAGGGGCATTTACTGCAACTCTGATCTGAGATATATAAGTATCCTGTTTTTTTGGATTATTTATACTGATTATTGTTTCTAGCAATTTATATATAGCACTTTTTATTGCCTGCTGGCTGCATAGTTTTTAGTGTATTTTATTGCTATTAACAAATCTGCACAGGTAACTGATTTGTTTGCAGTTAAAAGCATTCTATAGAGTCTGTTTGCTCCTTTATCTATTTAAAAACGTTCACTTTGTGGCTTTCTGTAGTGTTTACTGTCAGAAGGCTAATAGCTTTAGTATTGTCCTAGTTCAGATTTGTTGGCTCTAGGCCTGTTTGTTTCTACAGTCATTGTTCAAAGTGCATGAACAGGCCATCATGAATTAGCAGAAGCCTTTCTTTACCTTGGCTAGATTGTGTTAATTGGCTGCTGGCTAGTGGGGGCTAGTTCTTTTGTAATTTAAAAAAAATGTTGTCTAAGGTTGTATCTTCTGGTATTTAAGCCCTAACTTTGAGAGGATTTCTGTCTATACACACTGAGCAGAGTGGAGGAGGGGCGTTGACTACAACTCTGATATGAGATATATAAGTATCCTTTTTTTTTGATAATTTATACTGATTATTGTTTCTAGCAATTTATATATAACACTTTTTATTGCATGCTGCATAGTTTTTAGTGTATTTTATTGCTATTAACTAATCTGCATGGGTAACTGATTTGTTTGCAATTAAAAGCATTCTGTAGAGTCACTTTGCTCCTTTATCTGTTTAAAAACTTTAATTTTGTGTCTTTCTGTAGTGTTTACTGTCTGAAGGCTAATAGTTTTAGCATTTGTCCCCACCCTCCCTTCCTGTTCGTGTCTTGTTGTTATACTTGGTGGCTTTGCAGTTGCCCGCCGCTACTGTAAATCTTATCTGGGACACTCCTCCCATTCTGGTGTCATTAGCTCATGCTACCTAATACAGAGAGAACATCTGAGAAGGCATTCTGTTTTACCTTTTTCCCTTTCAAAAAAAAAATTGCCTGAATCTCCTTGTGTTCTGACTGTGCTTCTCAAACATTTTGGAAATATATAGTATATTTTAGAGCATTTATTATAACTTTAATTGCCTTAATATTGCTACAACTCAAGTGCTCTAGGTTGCACTGCATCTGGATTGTTTGTGTGCTTTAGCTGCTTTTTTGTATATATAGACTTCTCTGTATATGTAGACTAGCTACTTATTCTGCTGTATTACTGCCTCAAATCAGTTTTCAGTTGTGCACTTGCCTTGCTTCATTTAAAATGTTTTAAATTGCTAATTTTGTAGAGTTTTAATTGCATTTACTGTTTAGGACTACACACTCAAGTGTGTTAGCCTTTTCTGTGTTTATTTACTGTATTATTGCATGGTTTAGCCTGTTTCAACAAAAAAAATACTATCTTGTTAGCTCATTTCCCACCTTTCCTACCCATTCCATATCCCAGGCTTTGCTTGTCTCAGGACTTTATTTTCTGTGTTCAGAGCTATCCAGACCTTGCTGTGATAGAGGGAAATCCTACCACTTACCAGTGGGAGTGGTGAGCATTGTACTGCCTAGCTAACGCTAGAGGAGTGGTTTTCACCTCTGAAATTGTAATTTTATTAGCCTTTTTGGGCTGATTTCTATCCCTTTCAACTTTCTGGCTTAAAATGTGTGTGTTTGCCAGTGGTGGCTGGTGACTTCAAATTAAAGGAGGGCTGCAGGAGACAGCTGAATTGGTGGGGCCAATGGGAAGGGGTGTGGCCAACTAGAAAGGGGTGGAGCTATGTTCAAAACCACAACAACTGGAACTTTAATTAAATACGCTTCCCTGGGTGCCAAACAGTCATTACGAGAGTCCAATCAAGACAAAATGAAGTGTAGAAGAAAAAAATATTTCAATGCATTGGCTACATGACAACTTACTTAATATCCAGATGGAAACAGGTTGTGAGGCATGAAAAAATAAATTACTTTTTAAATACATTACTGGAATGCCAGTGAAAATCAAGTATAAAAAAACAAGCAGCACTCAACTCAAGCCACTACTCCTTGCACTGCAGTTCTAATTATAATTTATATTCAGCTTTATAAAATTACAAAGTAACATGCTGAAAGTAGCAATCTCTGTGATACCCCCACTTGTAAAAATGTTCCTTATCCAAAAAAGACCTTCTGCCTGACACAACTATCTACTTGTTTCATGGGGAAGACATGACCAAAGTAAAAAATGAACAGCAAACAAGAAACAAGCTCAAAATAGATTGCTTAAAGGATTCCTGCACAAGTTATGGATCACTCATGATAGATTGGCATTCTGTTTAGTTTACGGGTAAGCCTGCAAAGATGACTGCAAGTCTCCAACAAAGACTGCAAGTCTCCAACAAATGTAATGAGCTTCTGAAAATACTGTAATCCTGTCCTTTAATTTCAAATACTGTCATATGCATTTCAATAGCAAAGGCTTATACATTATCTAGTTATGTAAATATTCTCAGCATGGCAGCAACGAAAAGGCTTTCAATGCTGGTAATTCTTTAACAGTATGCTTATTAAAGCTTATTTGCATCTTACAATCTCTGACAAGCTTATCTGATGGTCATTAAATCATTGCTACTTAAACAGAGCAACAGGGCACTGTGACCGCATGCATTTCCTGAATAATAAGAAGCATGAATCAACAGTTTAAAAATATGACAGAAAGCCAGAACATTCTGCAAAATCAAGGACAGATGAAAAGCCACGGTTGTACTTGTGGTCTACCTTGGATGGGGGAATACTCTGTACACTTACACTGCATAACTGCTCCTTGCATTCGTTGGACACATCCAGAGCCACTACAATGGGGAGTGGGGTGCAACAAGTATGTCACAATTTGAAATGTCTCTGGCTGACAGTGATGGCTGTGACACTCATACCTTTCAACTTCAGAGCAAGAAATCTGGACAAAGCCATACACAGAACTAGAAGTGGGACACAGGCCCAAAAATAAGGACAATTTTTAAATATTGCTCTTATTAACTTAGATAATAGAACAGTAGTAGGTCTTGCATTAGTACGAATTTTCTGAAGGGTATGAAATCTGAAACTCAAATGTCTATCATTATTTTCTAACTTCAATCTTTAATGATTTGCCACTAATTTGCCAGAAAACCACAATTTTACAGACCAAAATGCGATGCAAAATATACCATTGCCACACAATACAGCTAGGAACCTGTCAAAAAAGGGACACATTTTTAATATTAACACTGTTAACTTGAGCAGCTAACAAAATAAAAGCATCTACATGCATTTCTGAAATAAAAGTAATCTATAACTCTGATCATTACAGTTATATATAATTGTAAACCCTCCATGTTTTCTCCCAAAATTGCCATTTTGAGGAGGGATTATTAGAGAGAGCAACATTTTGAGCCAAAATTGGGGACAATGGAGAGGTTTGGATATTCCTAATTCTACAAAGTGATTTGCACATAACTCTCAACCTCTTAGCAGGAATTCTGGACAAGGCCAAATATATTGGGGGAACATACAAACACTACTAAAAATTGCTCTTGTATAAACTTAAGACAGTTGATAGAATAACAGGTCTTGCATTAGCATGCATTTTTCTGAAGGCTATGACGTCTGAAACTCAATGTCTGTAATTTAGTGACTTCATTCCTAAATGATTTGCCAGAAAACCACATATTTTATGAGGAACAAACCAAAAATAAGAAGCAAATATCTATTCATTCTGCAAACATATGGACAACTGAGAGGTATAGTTCAACTGGGGCTGTCTGAGTTTGCTATCCCCCTCACAAAATCATGGTCAAATGGAACCACCCCCCTGCAGCCATTCCAATGTCCCATTCCTTGGTTATTTTGCCCCATTTATCATAAACACTGTAATTTGCATACTGCTTTACTTCTGCAATGATTTAGATTTCATTTGAAAGTTTTATTTTGCATTTTACAGCACAAACCCTAATACATATCTGTTAAACAAAGCAATGCAGTCTCACAATGAAAATAGACTTAGCATTAAAACTTCTCTGCCCTTGAAACTCACATGCATTGAAACCAACATTCAAAGAAAATACATTTTGCCAGTTGCAGATAAAGATTAACTCTGGGCTGTTTTCAAAATCATAGGCCCCTTGAAAATAAAACATACACATGCTCTTTGATACATCTTCCTGACTGTATTACATTATATTCCTTGTACAATACAGTACAGTTGTTAGAGGGCATTTTAAATGTATTGTTTTGAACATTTTTCCAGTAAACAATGAAACCAATTGCATACACCAATGACAAAACTGCCCAATTCAGAACATTTCCATCATAAAAAGTCTACTCAACCTTCTATAGTCTACCAGTATCAGTAAATATGCACAATCTCTGAAGTAGTAAAATCTACATTAAAGAAATCTGTAACTAATAAAGAGGTTGCTGCTAGCAAACAACTTTATATGTCATTGTTTCATCTACAATAAAGTGTCTGTTGCCCTTGAAGAATAAATTGCCTATGTTGCATGCATTAAAAAAATGATAAGCTAGTAATACCGCAATATGGAATGGATAGCAAACTGATAACAGGTTCATAGTTACTAGTTATCTTTGCCAAAAAGGACTGCAGCATCAACCCCCTTTACAACACAGTACAGTATCAGCAATGCATCTACCTACTGTAGGAGTAAAACCCACAGCCTTCTGCATCAAAAGCAAGTATATTACCTGTTGTGCTATTAACAATGCAAGCCATCTTTGCATAAGCAGCACTAAACTTTTGTTCCCCTGCAGCTCTCAGCTCCATGTAAAATCTACTTGACACTCAGCTGTATCTCTGAACTATGCAGCACAAGAAATCTGGAAAAAGCCAAAATTTATTGGGGGGGGGGACAAAAGGTCAAAAACCAGGGACACATTTTAAACATTGCTTGTATAATGTAGGAAAGTTGCTAGAATAAAATGCTGTGTTAATTCCTTAACACTAATACCCCCTATCCTGCACTTCCTTTATTCCTTTCACGCGTGTGGGACCTCAGCTGCTGTCTGCTCCTGCCCGGCGTCCTTTTTTTCACTGTTCCTGGCTCAACACAGACCTGAACCTGTCCTTAACCTCAAGCTTTTTTGTGACCTTGTGGCCCGACCAAACTGCTTTGGCTGCATCTACCTGACTGTATTTCCTGATATCTTCTAACTAAAGAAGGAAGAAATTCCTGGCTCAACACGGACCTGAACCTGTCCTTAACCTCAAGCTTTTTTGTGACCTTGTGGCCCGAAATCAGATGTGGTACCAGCACCTGATAGTGACTGCAAAATGCTGAGGCTGTATCCCACACGGGATCACCCTGGACCATGTTCCCATGGTCTTCCATGTTGTGTTGTGGACATCACACTTCCCTCTGTAGAGCAGTAGGTACTTCCTGTACAGGACCATAACTTTGTATGACCACGTTGTCTTCCAGCAGATGGTGTTGCTGAACTTTGTCCATGTGTCCGATGACTTACTCCAACCAGATGTTCCAGCACAGAAATTGTGCAGTCAAAGACAGACACAGTCCCAGCCCACTGTCTATCCACAACAGCAGATAACCAATCCAGGGTGTCCCCAGTGCAGTGAAGGCAGTCACAGAAGTCAGACTGTGCTGCATCCATAACCCTAAGCATCCATCTGGTGTTGCGTTCAGAATTTGTCTGTGCCCTCCATGACAGACCGAAACATGCAATGAGTCACCCATGGTATGACACTTGTAACAGGTGGTGGATGGACAGCAGTCCTTCTATGAGCACCACTATCAGTCTGCCTGTGTGGGACTTTGCCAGCTCTCTGGCTATGGCCAGTGTCTACACTCACTGAAGCCATAGTTATTACACTGCCCTGTTCAATGTTGCCACCTTTTGACTGTCCAATATCTGTGGCCTCTGGGTATGTGTGGGCATACTGACTGTTTGCAGTGCCAATGGGGGCAGAAGAGGGATGCCAACCTCTGGGACAGATTCAGCCACCAACAACCCCACCTGTGCTTCACTATGGCCACCATCATCAGCAGCATTCGATAAGACATTGACATCAAGTTGTGAGAGGGCACACTCCAACTCCCCCACCCCAGTCACCTGTGAGAAGCAAAATAACAGCAATATATTACTACCTGCACTATTTTGTATGGTAATCCACACAAACTCGTACAGATGAGGATCTACAACTGCATTACAAGTCCCACATCTTCACATCTCTGATCCCATGCACAACAGACAAACTCACAACAACATACACACTGAGCAGAGTGGAGGAGGGCATTTACTGCAACTCTGATCTGAGATATATAAGTATCCTGTTTTTTGGATTATTTATACTGATTATTGTTTCTAGCAATTTATATATAGCACTTTTTATTGCCTGCTGGCTGCATAGTTTTTAGTGTATTTTATTGCTATTAACAAATCTGCACAGGTAACTGATTTGTTTGCAGTTAAAAGCATTCTATAGAGTCTGTTTGCTCCTTTATCTATTTAAAAACTTTCACTTTGTGGCTTTCTGTAGTGTTTACTGTCAGAAGGCTAATAGCTTTAGTATTGTCCTAGTTCAGATTTGTTGGCTCTAGGCCTGTTTGTTTCTACAGTCATTGTTCAAAGTGCATGAACAGGCCATCATGAATTAGCAGAAGCCTTTCTTTACCTTGGCTAGATTGTGTTAATTGGCTGCTGGCTAGTGGGGGCTAGTTCTTTTGTAATTTAAAAAAAATGTTGTCTAAGGTTGTATCTTCTGGTATTTAAGCCCTAACTTTGAGAGGATTTCTGTCTATACACACTGAGCAGAGTGGAGGAGGGGCGTTGACTACAACTCTGATATGAGATATATAAGTATCCTTTTTTTTTGATAATTTATACTGATTATTGTTTCTAGCAATTTATATATAACACTTTTTATTGCATGCTGCATAGTTTTTAGTGTATTTTATTGCTATTAACTAATCTGCATGGGTAACTGATTTGTTTGCAGTTAAAAGCATTCTGTAGAGTCACTTTGCTCCTTTATCTGTTTAAAAACTTTAATTTTGTGTCTTTCTGTAGTGTTTACTGTCTGAAGGCTAATAGTTTTAGCATTTGTCCCCACCCTCCCTTCCTGTTCGTGTCTTGTTGTTATACTTGGTGGCTTTGCAGTTGCCCGCCGCTACTGTAAATCTTATCTGGGACACTCCTCCCATTCTGGTGTCATTAGCTCATGCTACCTAATACAGAGAGAACATCTGAGAAGGCATTCTGTTTTACCTTTTTCCCTTTCAAAAAAAAATTACCTGAATCTCCTTGTGTTCTGACTGTGCTTCTCAAACATTTTGGAAATATATAGTATATTTTAGAGCATTTATTATAACTTTAATTGCCTTAATATTGCTACAACTCAAGTGCTCTAGGTTGCACTGCATCTGGATTGTTTGTGTGCTTTAGCTGCTTTTTTGTATATATAGACTTCTCTGTATATGTAGACTAGCTACTTATTCTGCTGTATTACTGCCTCAAATCAGTTTTCAGTTGTGCACTTGCCTTGCTTCATTTAAAATGTTTTAAATTGCTAATTTTGTAGAGTTTTAATTGCATTTACTGTTTAGGACTACACACTCAAGTGTGTTAGCCTTTTCTGTGTTTATTTACTGTATTATTGCATGGTTTAGCCTGTTTCAACAAAAAAAAATACTATCTTGTTAGCTCATTTCCCACCTTTCCTACCCAGTCCATATCCCAGGCTTTGCTTGTCTCAGGACTTTATTTTCTGTGTTCAGAGCTATCCAGACCTTGCTGTGATAGAGGGAAATCCTACCGCTTACCAGTGGGAGTGGTGAGCATTGTACTGCCTAGCTAACGCTAGAGGAGTGGTTTTCACCTCTGAAATTGTAATTTTATTAGCCTTTTTGGGCTGATTTCTATCCCTTTCAACTTTCTGGCTTAAAAATGTGTGTGTTTGCCAGTGGTGGCTGGTGACTTCAAATTAAAGGAGGGCTGCAGGAGACAGCTGAATTGGTGGGGCCAATGGGAAGGGGTGTGGCCAACTAGAAAGGGGGTGGAGCTATGTTCAAAACCACAACAACTGGAACTTTAATTAAATACGCTTCCCTGGGTGCCAAACAGTCATTACGAGAGTCCAATCAAGACAAAATGAAGTGTAGAAGAAAAAAATATTTCAATGCATTGGCTACATGACAACTTACTTAATATCCAGATGGAAACAGGTTGTGAGGCATGAAAAAATAAATTACTTTAAATACATTACTGGAATGCCAGTGAAAATCAAGTATAAAAAAACAAGCAGCACTCAACTCAAGCCACTACTCCTTGCACTGCAGTTCTAATTATAATTTATATTCAGCTTTATAAAATTACCAAGTAACATGCTGAAAGTAGCAATCTCTGTGATACCCCCACTTGTAAAAATGTTCCTTATCCAAAAAGACCTTCTGCCTGACACAACTATCTACTTGTTTCATGGGGAAGACATGACCAAAGTAAAAAATGAACAGCAAACAAGAAACAAGCTCAAAATAGATTGCTTAAAGGATTCCTGCACAAGTTATGGATCACTCATGATAGATTGGCATTCTGTTTAGTTTACGGGTAAGCCTGCAAAGATGACTGCAAGTCTCCAACAAAAGATGACTGCAAGTCTCCAACAAATGTAATGAGCTTCTGAAAATACTGTAATCCTGTCCTTTAATTTCAAATACTGTCATATGCATTTCAATAGCAAAGGCTTATACATTATCTAGTTATGTAAATATTCTCAGCATGGCAGCAACGAAAAGGCTTTCAATGCTGGTAATTCTTTAACAGTATGCTTATTAAAGCTTATTTGCATCTTACAATCTCTGACAAGCTTACCTGATGGTCATTAAATCATTGCTACTTAAACAGAGCAACAGGGCACTGTGACCGCATGCATTTCCTGAATAATAAGAAGCATGAATCAACAGTTTAAAAATATGACAGAAAGCCAGAACATTCTGCAAAATCAAGGACAGATGAAAAGCCACGGTTGTACTTGTGGTCTACCTTGGATGGGGGAATACTCTGTACACTTACACTGCATAACTGCTCCTTGCATTCGTTGGACACATCCAGAGCCACTACAATGGGGAGTGGGGTGCAACAAGTATGTCACAATTTGAAATGTCTCTGGCTGACAGTGATGGCTGTGACACTCATACCTTTCAACTTCAGAGCAAGAAATCTGGACAAAGCCATACACAGAACTAGAAGTGGGACACAGGCCCAAAAATAAGGACAATTTTTAAATATTGCTCTTATTAACTTAGATAATAGAACAGTAGTAGGTCTTGCATTAGTACAATTTTCTGAAGGGTATGAAATCTGAAACTCAAATGTCTATCATTATTTTCTAACTTCAATCTTTAATGACTTGCCACTAATTTGCCAGAAAACCACAATTTTACAGACCAAAATGCGATGCAAAAATATACCATTGCCACACAATACAGCTAGGAACCTGTCAAAAAAGGGACACATTTTTAATATTAACACTGTTAACTTGAGCAGCTAACAAAATAAAAGCATCTACATGCATTTCTGAAATAAAAGTAATCTATAACTCTGATCATTACAGTTATATATAATTGTAAACCCTCCATGTTTTCTCCCAAAATTGCCATTTTGAGGAGGGATTATTAGGGGAGAGCAACATTTTGAGCCAAAATTGGGGACAATGGAGAGGTTTGGATATTCCTAATTCTACAAAGTGATTTGCACATACCTCTCAACCTCTTAACGCAGGAAATCTGGACAAGGCCAAATATATTGGGGGAACATACAAACACTACTAAAAATTGCTCTTGTATAAACTTAAGACAGTTGATAGAATAACAGGTCTTGCATTAGCATGCATTTTTCTGAAGGCTATGACGTCTGAAACTCAATGTCTGTAATTTAGTGACTTCATTCCTAAATGATTTGCCAGAAAACCACATATTTTATGAGGAACAAACCAAAAATAAGAAGCAAATATCTATTCATTCTGCAAACATATGGACAACTGAGAGGTATAGTTCAACTGGGGCTGTCTGAGTTTGCTATCCCCCCTCACAAAATCATGGTCAAATGGAACCACCCCCCTGCAGCCATTCCAATGTCCCATTCCTTGGTTATTTTGCCCCATTTATCATAAACACTGTAATTTGCATACTGCTTTACTTCTGCAATGATTTAGATTTCATTTGAAAGTTTTATTTTGCATTTTACAGCACAAACCCTAATACATATCTGTTAAACAAAGCAATGCAGTCTCACAATGAAAATAGACTTAGCATTAAAACTTCTCTGCCCTTGAAACTCACATGCATTGAAACCCACATTCAAAGAAAATACATTTTGCCAGTGGCAGATAAAGATTAACTCTGGGCTGTTTTCAAAATCATAGGCCCCTTGAAAATAAAACATACACATGCTCTTTGATACATCTTCCTGACTGTATTACATTATATTCCTTGTACAATACAGTACAGTTGTTAGAGGGCATTTTAAATGTATTGTTTTGAACATTTTTCCAGTAAACAATGAAACCAAATGCATACACCAATGACAAAACTGCCCAATTCAGAACATTTCCATCATAAAAGTCTACTCAACCTTCTATAGTCTACCAGTATCAGTAAATATGCACAATCTCTGAAGTAGTAAAATCTACATTAAAGAAATCTGTAACTAATAAAGAGGTTGCTGCTAGCAAACAACTTTATATGTCATTGTTTCATCTACAATAAAGTGTCTGTTGCCCTTGAAGAATAAATTGCCTATGTTGCATGCATTAAAAAAATGATAAGCTAGTAATACCGCAATATGGAATGGATAGCAAACTGATAACAGGTTCATAGTTACTAGTTATCTTTGCCAAAAAGGACTGCAGCATCAACCCCCTTTACAACACAGTACAGTATCAGCAATGCATCTACCTACTGTAGGAGTAAAACCCACAGCCTTCTGCATCAAAAGCAAGTATATTACCTGTTGTGCTATTAACAATGCAAGCCATCTTTGCATAAGCAGCACTAAACTTTTGTTCCCCTGCAGCTCTCAGCTCCATGTAAAATCTACTTGACACTCAGCTGTATCTCTGAACTATGCAGCACAAGAAATCTGGAAAAAGCCAAAATTTATTGGGGGGGGGGACAAAAGGTCAAAAAACAGGGACACATTTTAAACATTGCTTGTATAATGTAGGAAAGTTGCTAGAATAAAATGCTGTGTTAATTCCTTAACACTAATACCCCCTATCCTGCACTTCCTTTATTCCTTTCACGCATGTGGGACCTCAGCTGCTGTCTGCTCCTGCCCGGCGTCCTTTTTTTTCACTGTTCCTGGCTCAACACAGACCTGAACCTGTCCTTAACCTCAAGCTTTTTTGTGACCTTGTGGCCCGACCAAACTGCTTTGGCTGCATCTACCTGACTGTATTTCCTGATATCTTCTAACTAAAGAAGGAAGAAATTCCTGGCTCAACACGGACCTGAACCTGTCCTTAACGTCAAGCTTTTTTGTGACCTTGTGGCCCGAAATCAGATGTGGTACCAGCACCTGATAGTGACTGCAAAATGCTGAGGCTGTATCCCACACGGGATCACCCTGGACCATGTTCCCATGGTCTTCCATGTTGTGTTGTGGACATCACACTTCCCTCTGTAGAGCAGTAGGTACTTCCTGTACAGGACCATAACTTTGTATGACCACGTGGCCTTCCAGCAGATGGTGTTGCTGACCTTTGTCCATGTGTCCGATGACTTACTCCAACCAGATGTTCCAGCACAGAAATTGTGCAGTCAAAGACAGACACAGTCCCAGCCCACTGTCTATCCACAACAGCAGATAACCAATCCAGGGTGTCCCCAGTGCAGTGAAGGCAGTCACAGAAGTCAGACTGTGCTGCATCCATAACCCTAAGCATCCATCTGGTGTTGCGTTCAGAATTTGTCTGTGCCCTCCATGACAGACCGAAACATGCAATGAGTCACCCATGGTATGACACTTGTAACAGGTGGTGGATGGACAGCAGTCCTTCTATGAGCACCACTATCAGTCTGCCTGTGTGGGACTTTGCCAGCTCTCTGGCTATGGCCAGTGTCTACACTCACTGAAGCCATAGTTATTACACTGCCCTGTTCAATGTTGCCACCTTTTGACTGTCCAATATCTGTGGCCTCTGGGTATGTGTGGGCATACTGACTGTTTGCAGTGCCAATGGGGGCAGAAGAGGGATGCCAACCTCTGGGACAGATTCAGCCACCAACAACCCCACCTGTGCTTCACTATGGCCACCATCATCAGCAGCATTCGATAAGACATTGACATCAAGTTGTGAGAGGGCACACTCCAACTCCCCCACCCCAGTCACCTGTGAGAAGCAAAATAACAGCAATATATTACTACCTGCACTATTTTGTATGGTAATCCACACAAACTCGTACAGATGAGGATCTACAACTGCATTACAAGTCCCACATCTTCACATCTCTGATCCCATGCACAACAGACAAACTCACAACAACATACACACTGAGCAGAGTGGAGGAGGGCATTTACTGCAACTCTGATCTGAGATATATAAGTATCCTGTTTTTTGGATTATTTATACTGATTATTGTTTCTAGCAATTTATATATAGCACTTTTTATTGCCTGCTGGCTGCATAGTTTTTAGTGTATTTTATTGCTATTAACAAATCTGCACAGGTAACTGATTTGTTTGCAGTTAAAAGCATTCTATAGAGTCTGTTTGCTCCTTTATCTATTTAAAAACTTTCACTTTGTGGCTTTCTGTAGTGTTTACTGTCAGAAGGCTAATAGCTTTAGTATTGTCCTAGTTCAGATTTGTTGGCTCTAGGCCTGTTTGTTTCTACAGTCATTGTTCAAAGTGCATGAACAGGCCATCATGAATTAGCAGAAGCCTTTCTTTACCTTGGCTAGATTGTGTTAATTGGCTGCTGGCTAGTGGGGGCTAGTTCTTTTGTAATTTGTTGTCTAAGGTTGTATCTTCTGGTATTTAAGCCCTAACTTTGAGAGGATTTCTGTCTATACACACTGAGCAGAGTGGAGGAGGGGCGTTGACTACAACTCTGATATGAGATATATAAGTATCCTTTTTTTTTGATAATTTATACTGATTATTGTTTCTAGCAATTTATATATAACACTTTTTATTGCATGCTGCATAGTTTTTAGTGTATTTTATTGCTATTAACTAATCTGCATGGGTAACTGATTTGTTTGCAGTTAAAAGCATTCTGTAGAGTCACTTTGCTCCTTTATCTGTTTAAAAACTTTAATTTTGTGTCTTTCTGTAGTGTTTACTGTCTGAAGGCTAATAGTTTTAGCATTTGTCCCCACCCTCCCTTCCTTCCTGTTCGTGTCTTGTTGTTATACTTGGTGGCTTTGCAGTTGCCCGCCGCTACTGTAAATCTTATCTGGGACACTCCTCCCATTCTGGTGTCATTAGCTCATGCTACCTAATACAGAGAGAACATCTGAGAAGGCATTCTGTTTTACCTTTTTCCCTTTCAAAAAAAAAAATTACCTGAATCTCCTTGTGTTCTGACTGTGCTTCTCAAACATTTTGGAAATATATAGTATATTTTAGAGCATTTATTATAACTTTAATTGCCTTAATATTGCTACAACTCAAGTGCTCTAGGTTGCACTGCATCTGGATTGTTTGTGTGCTTTAGCTGCTTTTTTGTATATATAGACTTCTCTGTATATGTAGACTAGCTACTTATTCTGCTGTATTACTGCCTCAAATCAGTTTTCAGTTGTGCACTTGCCTTGCTTCATTTAAAATGTTTTAAATTGCTAATTTTGTAGAGTTTTAATTGCATTTACTGTTTAGGACTACACACTCAAGTGTGTTAGCCTTTTCTGTGTTTATTTACTGTATTATTGCATGGTTTAGCCTGTTTCAACAAAAAAATACTATCTTGTTAGCTCATTTCCCACCTTTCCTACCCAGTCCATATCCCAGGCTTTGCTTGTCTCAGGACTTTATTTTCTGTGTTCAGAGCTATCCAGACCTTGCTGTGATAGAGGGAAATCCTACCGCTTACCAGTGGGAGTGGTGAGCATTGTACTGCCTAGCTAACGCTAGAGGAGTGGTTTTCACCTCTGAAATTGTAATTTTATTAGCCTTTTTGGGCTGATTTCTATCCCTTTCAACTTTCTGGCTTAAAAATGTGTGTGTTTGCCAGTGGTGGCTGGTGACTTCAAATTAAAGGAGGGCTGCAGGAGACAGCTGAATTGGTGGGGCCAATGGGAAGGGGTGTGGCCAACTAGAAAGGGGGTGGAGCTATGTTCAAAACCACAACAACTGGAACTTTAATTAAATACGCTTCCCTGGGTGCCAAACAGTCATTACGAGAGTCCAATCAAGACAAAATGAAGTGTAGAAGAAAAAAATATTTCAATGCATTGGCTACATGACAACTTACTTAATATCCAGATGGAAACAGGTTACTTTTTAAATACATTACTGGAATGCCAGTGAAAATCAAGTATAAAAACAAGCAGCACTCAACTCAAGCCACTACTCCTTGCACTGCAGTTCTAATTATAATTTATATTCAGCTTTATAAAATTACCAAGTAACATGCTGAAAGTAGCAATCTCTGTGATACCCCCACTTGTAAAAATGTTCCTTATCCAAAAAGACCTTCTGCCTGACACAACTATCTACTTGTTTCATGGGGAAGACATGACCAAAGTAAAAAATGAACAGCAAACAAGAAACAAGCTCAAAATAGATTGCTTAAAGGATTCCTGCACAAGTTATGGATCACTCATGATAGATTGGCATTCTGTTTAGTTTACGGGTAAGCCTGCAAAGATGACTGCAAGTCTCCAACAAAAGATGACTGCAAGTCTCCAACTAATGTAATGAGCTTCTGAAAATACTGTAATCCTGTCCTTTAATTTCAAATACTGTCATATGCATTTCAATAGCAAAGGCTTATACATTATCTAGTTATGTAAATATTCTCAGCATGGCAGCAACGAAAAGGCTTTCAATGCTGGTAATTCTTTAACAGTATGCTTATTAAAGCTTATTTGCATCTTACAATCTCTGACAAGCTTACCTGATGGTCATTAAATCATTGCTACTTAAACAGAGCAACAGGGCACTGTGACCGCATGCATTTCCTGAATAATAAGAAGCATGAATCAACAGTTTAAAAATATGACAGAAAGCCAGAACATTCTGCAAAATCAAGGACAGATGAAAAGCCACAGTTGTACTTGTGGTCTACCTTGGATGGGGGAATACTCTGTACACTTACACTGCATAACTGCTCCTTGCATTCGTTGGACACATCCAGAGCCACTACAATGGGGAGTGGGGTGCAACAAGTATGTCACAATTTGAAATGTCTCTGGCTGACAGTGATGGCTGTGACACTCATACCTTTCAACTTCAGAGCAAGAAATCTGGACAAAGCCATACACAGAACTAGAAGTGGGACACAGGCCCAAAAATAAAGACAAATTTTAAATAATGCTCTTATTAACTTAGATAATAGAACAGTAGTAGGTCTTGCATTAGTACGAATTTTCTGAAGGGTATGAAATCTGAAACTCAAATGTCTATCATTATTTTCTAACTTCAATCTTTAATGACTTGCCACTAATTTGCCAGAAAACCACAATTTTACAGACCAAAATGCGATGCAAAAATATACCATTGCCACACAATACAGCTAGGAACCTGTCAAAAAAGGGACACATTTTTAATATTAACACTGTTAACTTGAGCAGCTAACAAAATAAAAGCATCTACATGCATTTCTGAAATAAAAGTAATCTATAACTCTGATCATTACAGTTATATATAATTGTAAACCCTCCATGTTTTCTCCCAAAATTGCCATTTTGAGGAGGGATTATTAGGGGAGAGCAACATTTTGAGCCAAAATTGGGGACAATGGAGAGGTTTGGATATTCCTAATTCTACAAAGTGATTTGCACATACCTCTCAACCTCTTAACGCAGGAAATCTGGACAAGGCCAAATATATTGGGGGAACATACAAACACTACTAAAAATTGCTCTTGTATAAACTTAAGACAGTTGATAGAATAACAGGTCTTGCATTAGCATGCATTTTTCTGAAGGCTATGACGTCTGAAACTCAATGTCTGTAATTTAGTGACTTCATTCCTAAATGATTTGCCAGAAAACCACATATTTTATGAGGAACAAACCAAAAATAAGAAGCAAATATCTATTCATTCTGCAAACATATGGACAACTGAGAGGTATAGTTCAACTGGGGCTGTCTGAGTTTGCTATCCCCTCACAAAATCATGGTCAAATGGAACCACCCCCCTGCAGCCATTCCAATGTCCCATTCCTTGGTTATTTTGCCCCATTTATCATAAACACTGTAATTTGCATACTGCTTTACTTCTGCAATGATTTAGATTTCATTTGAAAGTTTTATTTTGCATTTTACAGCACAAACCCTAATACATATCTGTTAAACAAAGCAATGCAGTCTCACAATGAAAATAGACTTAGCATTAAAACTTCTCTGCCCTTGAAACTCACATGCATTGAAACCCACATTCAAAGAAAATACATTTTGCCAGTGGCAGATAAAGATTAACTCTGGGCTGTTTTCAAAATCATAGGCCCCTTGAAAATAAAACATACACATGCTCTTTGATACATCTTCCTGACTGTATTACATTATATTCCTTGTACAATACAGTACAGTTGTTAGAGGGCATTTTAAATGTATTGTTTTGAACATTTTTCAGTAAACAATGAAACCAAATGCATACACCAATGACAAAACTGCCCAATTCAGAACATTTCCATCATAAGAAGTCTACTCAACCTTCTATAGTCTACCAGTATCAGTAAATATGCACAATCTCTGAAGTAGTAAAATCTACATTAAAGAAATCTGTAACTAATAAAGAGGTTGCTGCTAGCAAACAACTTTATATGTCATTGTTTCATCTACAATAAAGTGTCTGTTGCCCTTGAAGAATAAATTGCCTATGTTGCATGCATTAAAAAAATGATAAGCTAGTAATACCGCAATATGGAATGGATAGCAAACTGATAACAGGTTCATAGTTACTAGTTATCTTTGCCAAAAGGACTGCAGCATCAACCCCCTTTACAACACAGTACAGTATCAGCAATGCATCTACCTACTGTAGGAGTAAAACCCACAGCCTTCTGCATCAAAAGCAAGTATATTACCTGTTGTGCTATTAACAATGCAAGCCATCTTTGCATAAGCAGCACTAAACTTTTGTTCCCCTGCAGCTCTCAGCTCCATGTAAAATCTACTTGACACTCAGCTGTATCTCTGAACTATGCAGCACAAGAAATCTGGAAAAAGCCAAAATTTATTGGGGGGGGGGACAAAAGGTCAAAAACCAGGGACACATTTTAAACATTGCTTGTATAATGTAGGAAAGTTGCTAGAATAAAATGCTGTGTTAATTCCTTAACACTAATACCCCCTATCCTGCACTTCCTTTATTCCTTTCACGCGTGTGGGACCTCAGCTGCTGTCTGCTCCTGCCCGGCGTCCTTTTTTTTCACTGTTCCTGGCTCAACACAGACCTGAACCTGTCCTTAACCTCAAGCTTTTTTGTGACCTTGTGGCCCGACCAAACTGCTTTGGCTGCATCTACCTGACTGTATTTCCTGATATCTTCTAACTAAAGAAGGAAGAAATTCCTGGCTCAACACGGACCTGAACCTGTCCTTAACCTCAAGCTTTTTTGTGACCTTGTGGCCCGACCAAACTGCTTTGGCTGCATCTACCTGACTGTATTTCCTGATATCTTCTAACTAAATTAGGAAGAAATTCCTGGCTCAACACGGACCTGAACCTGTCCTTAACCTCAAGCTTTTTTGTGACCATGTGGCCTGACCAAACTGCTTTGGCTGCATCTACCTGACTGTATTTCCTGATATCTTCTAACTAAAGAAGGAAGAAATTCCTGGCTCAACATGGACCTGAACCTGTCCTTAACCTCAAGCTTTTTTGTGACCTTGTGGCCCGAAATCAGATGTGGTACCAGCACCTGATAGTGACTGCAAAATGCTATGGCTGTATTCCACACGGGATCACCCTGGACCATGTTCCCATGGTCTTCCATGTTGTGGTGTGGACATCACACTTCCCTCTGTAGAGCAGTAGGTACTTCCTGTACAGGACCATAACTTTGTATGACCACGTGGCCTTCCAGCAGATGGTGTTGCTGACCTTTGTCCATGTGTCCAATGACTAACTCCAACCAGATGTTCCAGCACAGAAATTGTGTAGTCAAAGACAGACACAGTCCCAGCCCACTGTCTATCCACAACAGCAGATAACCAATCCAGGGTGTCCCCAGTGCAGTGAAGGCAGTCACAGAAGTCAGACTGTGCTGCATCCATAACCCTAAGCATCCATCTGGTGTTGCGTTCAGAATGTGTCTGTGCCCTCCATGACAGACGAAACATGCAATGAGTCACCCATGGTGTGACACTTGTAACAGGTGGTGGATGGACAGCAGTCCTTCTATGAGCACCACTGTCAATCTGCCTGTGTGGGACTTTGCCAGCTCTCTGGCTATGGCCAGTGTCTACACTCACTGAAGCCATAGTTATTACACTGCCCTGTTCAATGTTGCCACCTTTTGACTGTCCAATATCTGTGGCCTCTGGGTATGTGTGGGCATACTGACTGTTTGCAGTGCCAATGGGGCAGAAGAGGGATGCCAACCTCTGGGACAGATTCAGCCACCAACAACCCCACCTGTGCTTCACTATGGCCACCATCATCAGCAGCATTCAATAAGACATTGACATCAAGTTGTGAGAGGGCACACTCCAACTCCCCCACCCCAGTCACCTGTGAGAAGCAAAATAACAGCAATATATTACTACCTGCACTATTTTGTATGGTAATCCACACAAACTCATACAGATGAGGATCTACAACTGCATTACAAGTCCCACATCTTCACATCTCTGATCCCATGCACAACAGACAAACTCACAACAACATACACACTGAGCAGAGTGGAGGAGGGGCATTTACTGCAACTCTGATCTGAGATATATAAGTATCCTGTTTTTTTGGATTATTTATACTGATTATTGTTTCTAGCAATTTATATATAGCACTTTTTATTGCCTGCTGGCTGCATAGTTTTTAGTGTATTTTATTGCTATTAACAAATCTGCACAGGTAACTGATTTGTTTGCAGTTAAAAGCATTCTGTATAGTCTGTTTGCTCCTTTATCTATTTAAAAACTTTCACTTTGTAGCTTTCTGTAGTGTTTACTGTCAGAAGGCTAATAGCTTTAGCATTGTCCTAGTTCAGATTTGTTGGCTCTAGGCCTGTTTGTTTCTACAGTCATTGTTCAAAGTGCATGAACAGGCCATCATGAATTAGCAGAAGCTTTTCTTTACCTTGGCCAGATTGTGTTAATTGGCTGCTGGCTAGTGGGGGCTAGTTCTTTTGTAATTTAAAAAAAAAGTTGTCTAAGGTTGTATCTTCTGGTATTTAAGCCCTAACTTTGAGAGGATTTCTGTCTATACACACTGAGCAGAGTGGAGGAGGGGCGTTGACTACAACTCTGATATGAGATATATAAGTATCCTTTTTTTTTTATTATTTATACTGATTATTGTTTCTAGCAATTTATATATAACACTTTTTATTGCATGCTGCATAGTTTTTAGTGTATTTTATTGCTATTAACTAATCTGAATGGGTAACTGATTTGTTTGCAGTTAAAAGCATTCTGTAGAGTCACTTTGCTCCTTTATCTGTTTAAAAACTTTCATTTTGTGTCTTTCTGTAGTGTTTACTGTCTGAAGGCTAATAGTTTTAGCATTTGTCCCCACCCTCCCTTCCTGTTCGTGTCTTGTTGTTATACTTGGTGGCTTTGCAGTTGCCCGCCGCTACTGTAAATCTTATCTGGGACACTCCTCCCATTCTGGTGTCATTAGCTCATGCTACCTAATACAGAGAGAACATCTGAGAAGGCATTCTGTTTTACCTTTTTCCCTTTCAAAAAAAAAAATTGCCTGAATCTCCTTGTGTTCTGACTGTGCTTCTCAAACATTTTGGAAATATATAGTATATTTTAGAGCATTTATTATAACTTTAATTGCCTTAATATTGCTACAACTCAAGTGCTCTAGGTTGCACTGCATCTGGATTGTTTGTGTGCTTTAGCTGCTTTTTTGTATATATAGACTTCTCTGTATATGTAGACTAGCTACTTATTCTGCTGTATTACTGCCTCAAATCAGTTTTCAGTTGTGCACTTGCCTTGCTTCATTTAAAATGTTTTAAATTGCTAATTTTGTAGAGTTTTAATTGCATTTACTGTTTAGGACTACACACTCAAGTGTGTTAACCTTTTCTGTGTTTATTTACTGTATTATTGCATGGTTTAGCCTGTTTCAACAAAAAAAAAATACTATCTTGTTAGCTCATTTCCCACCTTTCCTACCCAGTCCATATCCCATGCTTTGCTTGGCTCAGGACTTTATTTTCTGTGTTCAGAGCTATCCAGACCTTGCTGTGATAGAGGGAAATCCTACCGCTTACCAGTGGGAGTGGTGAGCATTGTACTGCCTAGCTAATGCTAGAGGAGTGGTTTTCACCTCTGAAATTGTAATTTTATTAGCCTTTTTGGGCTGATTTCTATCCCTTTCAACTTTCTGGCTTAAAAATGTGTGTGTTTGCCAGTGGTGGCTGGTGACTTCAAATTAAAGGAGGGCTGCAGGAGACAGCTGAATTGGTGGGGCCAATGGGAAGGGGTGTGGCCAACTAGAAAGGGGGTGGAGCTATGTTCAAAACCACAACAACTGGAACTTTAATTAAATACGCTTCCCTGGGTGCCAAACAGTCATTACGAGAGTCCAATCAAGACAAAATGAAGTGTAGAAGAAAAAAATATTTCAATGCATTGGCTACATGACAACTTACTTAATATCCAGATGGAAACAGGTTGTGAGGCATGAAAAAATAAATTACTTTTTAAATACATTACTGGAATGCCAGTGAAAATCAAGTATAAAAAAACAAGCAGCACTCAACTCAAGCCACTACTCCTTGCACTGCAGTTCTAATTATAATTTATATTCAGCTTTATAAAATTACCAAGTAACATGCTGAAAGTAGCAATCTCTGTGATACCCCCACTTGTAAAATGTTTCTTATCCAAAAAGACCTTCTGCCTGACACAACTATCTACTTGTTTCATGGGGAAGACATGATCAAAGTAAAAAATGAACAGCAAACAAGAAACAAGCTCAAAATAGATTGCATAAAGGATTCCTGCACAAGTTATGGATCACTCATGATAGATTGGCATTCTGTTTAGTTTACGGGTAAGCCTGCAAAGATGACTGCAAGTCTCCAACAAATGTAATGAGCTTCTGAAAATACTGTAATCCTGTCCTTTAATTTCAAATACTGTCATATGCATTTCAATAGCAAAGGCTTATACATTATCTAGTTATGTAAATATTCTCAGCATGGCAGCAACGAAAAGGCTTTCAATGCTGGTAATTCTTTAACAGTATGCTTATTAAAGCTTATTTGCATCTTACAATCTCTGACAAGCTTACCTAATGGTCATTAAATCATTGCTACTGAAACAGAGCAACAGGGCACTGTGACCGCATGCATTTCCTGAATAATAAGAAGCATGAATCAACAGTATAAAAATATGACAGAAAGCCAGAACATTCTGCAAAATCAAGGACAGATGAAAAGCCATGGTTGTACTTGTGGTCTACCTTGGATGGGGGAATACTCTGTACACTTACACTGCATAACTGCTCCTTGCATTCGTTGGACACATCCAGAGCCACTACAATGGGGAGTGGGGTGCAACAAGTATGTCACAATTTGAAATGTCTCTGGCTGACAGTGATGGCTGTGACACTCATACCTTTCAACTTCAGAGCAAGAAATCTGGACAAAGCCATACACAGAACTAGAAGTGGGACACAGGCCCAAAAATAAGGACAATTTTTAAATATTGCTCTTATTAACTTAGATAATAGAACAGTAGTAGGTCTTGCATTAGTACGAATTTTCTGAAGGGTATGAAATCTGAAACTCAAATGTCTATCATTATTTTCTAACTTCAATCTTTAATGACTTGCCACTAATTTGCCAGAAAACCACAATTTTACAGACCAAAATGCGATGCAAAAATATACCATTGCCACACAATACAGCTAGGAACCTGTCAAAAAAGGGACACATTTTTAATATTAACACTGTTAACTTGAGCAGCTAACAAAATAAAAGCATCTACATGCATTTCTGAAATAAAAGTAATCTATAACTCTGATCATTACAGTTATATATAATTGTAAACCCTCCATGTTTTCTCCCAAAATTGCCATTTTGAGGAGGGATTATTAGAGAGAGCAACATTTTGAGCCAAAATTGGGGACAATGGAGAGGTTTGGATATTCCTAATTCTACAAAGTGATTTGCACATACCTCTCAACCTCTTAACGCAGGAAATCTGGACAAGGCCAAATATATTGGGGGAACATACAAACACTACTAAAAATTGCTCTTGTATAAACTTAAGACAGTTGATAGAATAACAGGTCTTGCATTAGCATGCATTTTTCTGAAGGCTATGACGTCTGAAACTCAATGTCTGTAATTTAGTGACTTCATTCCTAAATGATTTGCCAGAAAACCACAAATTTTATGAGGAACAAACCAAAAATAAGAAGCAAATATCTATTCATTCTGCAAACATATGGACAACTGAGAGGTATAGTTCAACTGGGGCTGTCTGAGTTTGCTATCCCCCCCTCACAAAATCATGGTCAAATGGAACCACCCCCCTGCAGCCATTCCAATGTCCCGTTCCTTGGTTATTTTGCCCCATTTATCATAAACACTGTAATTTGCATACTGCTTTACTTCTGCAATGATTTAGATTTCATTTGAAAGTTTTATTTTGCATTTTACAGCACAAACCCTAATACATATCTGTTAAACAAAGCAATGCAGTCTCACAATGAAAATAGACTTAGCATTAAAACTTCTCTGCCCTTGAAACTCACATGCATTGAAACCCACATTCAAAGAAAATACATTTTGCCAGTGGCAGATAAAGATTAACTCTGGGCTGTTTTCAAAATCATAGGCCCCTTGAAAATAAAACATACACATGCTCTTTGATACATCTTCCTGACTGTATTACGTTATATTCCTTGTACAATACAGTACAGTTGTTAGAGGGCATTTTAAATGTATTGTTTTGAACATTTTTCCAGTAAACAATGAAACCAAATGCATACACCAATGACAAAACTGCCCAATTCAGAACATTTCCATCATAAAAAGTCTACTCAACCTTCTATAGTCTACCAGTATCAGTAATTATGCACAATCTCTGAAGTAGTAAAATCTACATTAAAGAAATCTGTAACTAATAAAGAGGTTGCTGCTAGCAAACAACTTTATATGTCATTGTTTCATCTACAATAAAGTGTCTGTTGCCCTTGAAGAATAAATTGCCTATGTTGCATGCATTAAAAAAAATGATAAGCTAGTAATACCGCAATATGGAATGGATAGCAAACTGATAACAGGTTCATAGTTACTAGTTATCTTTGCCAAAAGGACTGCAGCATCAACCCCCTTTACAACACAGTACAGTATCAGCAATGCATCTACCTACTGTAGGAGTAAAACCCACAGCCTTCTGCATCAAAAGCAAGTATATTACCTGTTGTGCTATTAACAATGCAAGCCATCTTTGCATAAGCAGCACTAAACTTTTGTTCCCCTGCAGCTCTCAGCTCCATGTAAAATCTACTTGACACTCAGCTGTATCTCTGAACTATGCAGCACAAGAAATCTGGAAAAAGCCAAAATTTATTGGGGGGGGGGACAAAAGGTCAAAAACCAGGGACACATTTTAAACATTGCTTGTATAATGTAGGAAAGTTGCTAGAATAAAATGCTGTGTTAATTCCTTAACACTAATACCCCCTATCCTGCACACGCCACTTCCTTTATTCCTTTCACGCATGTGGGACCTCAGCTGCTGTCTGCTCCTGCCCGGCGTCCTTTTTTTTCACTGTTCCTGGCTCAACACAGACCTGAACCTGTCCTTAACCTCAAGCTTTTTTGTGACCTTGTGGCCCGACCAAACTGCTTTGGCTGCATCTACCTGACTGTATTTCCTGATATCTTCTAACTAAAGAAGGAAGAAATTCCTGGCTCAAAACGGACCTGAACCTGTCCTTAACCTCAAGCTTTTTTGTGACCTTGTGGCCCGACCAAACTGCTTTGGCTGCATCTACCTGACTGTATTTCCTGATATCTTCTAACTAAATTAGGAAGAAATTCCTGGCTCAACACGGACCTGAACCTGTCCTTAACCTCAAGCTTTTTTGTGACCTTGTGGCCCGACCAAACTGCTTTGGCTGCATCTACCTGACTGTATTTCCTGATATCTTCTAACTAAAGAAGGAAGAAATTCCTGGCTCAACACGGACCTGAACCTGTCCTTAACCTCAAGCTTTTTTGTGACCTTGTGACCCGAAATCAGATGTGGTACCAGCACCTGATAGTGACTGCAAAATGCTGAGGCTGTATCCCTGCGGGATCACCCTGGACCATGTTCCCATGGTCTTCCATGTTGTGGTGTGGACATCACACTTCCCTCTGTAGAGCAGTAGGTACTTCCTGTACAGGACCATAACTTTGTATGACCACGTGGCCTTCCAGCAGATGGTGTTGCTGACCTTTGTCCATGTGTCCAATGACTAACTCCAACCAGATGTTCCAGCACAGAAATTGTGCAGTCAAAGACAGACACAGTCCCAGCCCACTGTCTATCCACAACAGCAGATAACCAATCCAGGGTGTCCCCAGTGCAGTGAAGGCAGTCACAGAAGTCAGACTGTGCTGCATCCATAACCCTAAGCATCCATCTGGTGTTGCGTTCAGAATGTGTCTGTGCCCTCCATGACAGACCGAAACATGCAATGAGTCACCCATGGTGTGACACTTGTAACAGGTGGTGAATGGACAGCAGTCCTTCTATGAGCACCACTGTCAATCTGCCTGTGTGGGACTTTGCCAGCTCTCTGGCTATGGCCAGTGTCTACACTCACTGAAGCCATAGTTATTACACTGCCCTGTTCAATGTTGCCACCTTTTGACTGTCCAATATCTGTGGCCTCTGGGTATGTGTGGGCATACTGACTGTTTGCAGTGCCAATGGGGGCAGAAGAGGGATGCCAACCTCTGGGACAGATTCAGCCACCAACAACCCCACCTGTGCTTCACTATGGCCACCATCATCAGCAGCATTCGATAAGACATTGACATCAAGTTGTGAGAGGGCACACTCCAACTCCCCCACCCCAGTCACCTGTGAGAAGCAAAATAACAGCAATATATTACTACCTGCACTATTTTGTATGGTAATCCACACAAACTCATACAGATGAGGATCTACAACTGCATTACAAGTCCCACATCTTCACATCTCTGATCCCATGCACAACAGACAAACTCACAACAACATACACACTGAGCAGAGTGGAGGATGGGCATTTACTGCAACTCTGATCTGAGATATATAAGTATCCTGTTTTTTTGGATTATTTATACTGATTATTGTTTCTAGCAATTTATATATAGCACTTTTTATTGCCTGCTGGCTGCATAGTTTTTAGTGTATTTTATTGCTATTAACAAATCTGCACAGGTAACTGATTTGTTTGCAGTTAAAAGCATTCTGTAGAGTCTGTTTGCTCCTTTATCTATTTAAAAACTTTCACTTTGTAGCTTTCTGTAGTGTTTACTGTCAGAAGGCTAATAGCTTTAGCATTGTCCTAGTTCAGATTTGTTGGCTCTAGGCCTGTTTGTTTCTACAGTCATTGTTCAAAGTGCATGAACAGGCCATCATGAATTAGCAGAAGCCTTTCTTTACCTTGGCTAGATTGTGTTAATTGGCTGCTGGCTAGTGGGGGCTAGTTCTTTTGTGCTTTAAAAAAAAAGTTGTCTAAGGTTGTATCTTCTGGTATTTAAGCCCTAACTTTGAGAGGATTTTTGTCTATACACACTGAGCAGAGTGGAGGAGGGGCGTTGACTACAACTCTGATATGAGATATATAAGTATCCTTTTTTTTGATTATTTATACTGATTATTGTTTCTAGCAATTTATATATAACACTTTTTATTGCATGCTGCATAGTTTTTAGTGTATTTTATTGCTATTAACTAATCTGCATGGGTAACTGATTTGTTTGCAGTTAAAAGCATTCTGTAGAGTCACTTTGCTCCTTTATCTGTTTAAAAACTTTCATTTTGTGTCTTTCTGTAGTGTTTACTGTCAGAAGGCTAATAGTTTTAGCATTTGTCCCCACCCTCCCTTCCTGTTCGTGTCTTGTTGTTATACTTGGTGGCTTTGCAGTTGCCCGCCGCTACTGTAAATCTTATCTGGGACACTCCTCCCAGTCTAGTGTCATTAGCACATGCTACCTAATACAGAGAGAACATCTGAGAAGGCATTCTGTTTTACCTTTTTCCCTTTCAAAAAAAAAATTGCCTGAATCTCCTTGTGTTCTGACTGTGCTTCTCAAACATTTTGGAAATATATAGTATATTTTAGAGCATTTATTATAACTTTAGTTGCCTTAATATTGCTACAACTCAAGTGCTCTAGGTTGCACTGCATCTGGATTGTTTGTGAGCTTTAGCTGCTTTTCTGTATATATAGACTTCTCTGTATATGTAGACTAGCTACTTAATCTGCTGTATTACTGCCTCAAATCATTTTCAGTTGTGCACTTGCCTTGCTTCATTTAAAATGTTTTAAATTGCTAATTTTGTAGAGTTTTAATTGCATTTACTGTTTAGGACTACACACTCAAGTGTGTTAGCCTTTTCTGTGTTTATTTACTGTATTATTGCATGGTTTAGCCTGTTTCAACAAAAAAAATACTATCTTGTTAGCTCATTTCCCACCTTTCCTAGCCAGTCCATATCCCAGGCTTTGCTTGTCTCAGGACTTTATTTTCTGTGTTCAGAGCTATCCAGACCTTGCTGTGATAGAGGGAGTTCCTACCGCTTACCAGTGGGAGTGGTGAGCATTGTACTGCCTAGCTAACGCTAGAGGAGTGGTTTTCACCTCTGAAATTGTAATTTTATTAGCCTTTTTGGGCTGATTTCTATCCCTTTCAACTTTCTGGCTTAAAAATGTGTGTGTTTGCCAGTGGTGGCTGGTGACTTCAAATTAAAGGAGGGCTGCAGGAGACAGCTGAATTGGTGGGGCCAATGGGAAGGGGTGCAAAAAAATAGCGAAGGGCAACAACAGTGAAACAGAACACCAGGACCAACAATGAAAAACCAGGAAAATTTAATGTCCAAAACATCCACCGGCTAAGCGCTTTCACCTAAAAAGGCATCATCAGAGTCGGTTGGAACATCACAATTAACATATATATACAATAATTAAGACTTGTTAATCAATGACATCACATTTTAAATGCACCAATGAGCCAAAGCACTGCCTCAACCTATTTAAAAATACAGAACCTGTTCTAATGCAAAAAAATGAAAGTAAATAAGCAAACATACACACACTAAATAAATCACAACCATTCAGCAAAATAATATACCTCATAATCTCATGCCCATAAACCTTTATGTTAAAAAACATACAAGTATATGAATATAAATATACATATTTCAACCTAAAAACCTTAAAGGAATGACTTTATAAACAAATTCAATGCATACAGCATAATACAATACAGTCACCCATTTGATTAAATGCAACTTGCTTTTTGTTTTAAAACTGGTTTGATAGACATACAATCATTAATGCCAGGAAACCTCATGGCATTTAATCTCACCTGCCATGAAGCTCTAACAGGGCCACCTTATTGGTAATATCACCCCCTTGGTCTTCATAAATTCTGTCAATAACAAAGAACAAGAATTTTTTAAAATTCTTGCATTGACAACTATGTAGAAACAAAGCATTATGTAAATCTTTGTTTTTTATACTACGTACATGCTCACTTATTCGGTCACGCAGTCTACGCGTGGTCATCCCTACATAGAATGCGTCACATGTAACGCAAGAAGCTACATAAACTAAATATTTTGTATTACAGTTACACAGACCTGGGCAGGCAATTGTGCGATCAAAACCTTTTATAACCAAGTGTGTACCCTCACTGATAAATCTACAAAGTCTACAGCTACCACACTTGGACATTTTTGATTTCCTGACCCTAGGTACTCTCTCCATGATTGTTTTTAGATTTACACCTTTACTGAACACGATCCTAGGTGCCTTCCCAATTATATCCTTAGTGTCATTATCTAAACAATGATTCCACACTTCACGAACCGATGCTGCAATAACAGTGGCCTTCTCATTATAATTGAGAATCAAACATGATTTATCATTCCCCATACTCTTATCAATATTTTTCAAATCCATGTTACTCACCACATTTACTTCACTTCTCAATATAGGCAAAAAGACAGTATTCCTTTTCCTGACTACTTCCTTTTTCACCTTTAGTAAAAGATTAAGTGGATACCCCCTATCCATTAACATACCCACAAGCTTGTACATTTCCTGTCTGAAAAGGGCGTCATCACTAATTATCCTTGATAACCGTACCATTTGTCCCTTTGCCACCCCTCTTTTTTGATAATAGGGGTGGCAACTGGAAAAATGATAAAAAGGAGTTGGAATAGCTGTCTTTCCTGTATAATGTACTAGCCAATCCTTCCCCATCCTTGAAAATAGTCAAATCCAGATAATTCACTTTATCAACACAACATGTATAAGTAAATCGTAGAAAACTGGTGGAAGAATTTATATAATCAATAAACTCAATGACACTACTCTCATCACCATCCCATAAGATGAGTAAATCATCCAGATACCTATTGTACAACACTACTTTCCCCCAGAATCTAGATTGAAAAATACAAGTTCTCTCCCATGCCAATAGTACAAGGTCTGCGAAAACTGGCGCACATCATGCACCCATAGCCACTCCAGAACTCTGCTGATATATTTCACCTTCAAATTTGATGAAATTATTTTTCAAGACAGTTTCCATCAAATCACATGTGATGTTGATCTTACTTTTGTCAAAACTAGAACTAAGCAATAAACTATCACGAAACATGTCCATACCTTCACTGTGCGGAATGACCGAAAACAAATTAACAACATCTATTCTTAAAAAACAAAAAGCCCTATTACACTTGCCAATAGCCTTCAGCCTCTCCAAACAGTGCCACGAATCCTTAATGATGTGAACTACATCACTAGTGATGGTTTTACAAACTTCATCCACAAAAGCTGCAAGGGGCTCAGTCTTGGAACCCCTGGCAGATACTATTGGCGTAAATTGTAACCGCTCCAACCCTTTATGCACTTTAGGTATACCAAAGATATTTGGGGTAACAGGGTATCTAACTGTAAGAAAATCAAATTCCGATTCTGTTATCTCACCTTGAAATAAAGCATCTAACAAATACAAATCAATTCTTCTGTAGGCCACATTAATTTCATTAACCGATACCCTTGTGTATGTATCTGAATCTTCGAGTAAACACATCATGGATGTCAAATGGGAAGGGGTGTGGCCAACTAGAAAGGGGGTGGAGCTATGTCCAAAACCACAACAACTGGAACTTTAATTAAATACGCTTCCCTGGGTGCCAAACAGTCATTACGAGAGTCCAATCAAGACAAAATGAAGTGTAGAAGAAAAAAATATTTCAATGCATTGGCTACATGACAACTTACTTAATATCCAGCTTGAAACAGGTTGTGAGGCATGAAAAAATAAATTACTTTTTAAATACATTACTGGAATGCCAGTGAAAATCAAGTATAAAAAAACAAGCAGCACTCAACTCAAGCCACTACTCCTTGCACTGCAGTTCTAATTATAATTTATATTCAGCTTTATAAAATTACCAAGTAACATGCTGAAAGTAGCAATCTCTGTGATACCCCCACTTGTAAAAATGTTCCTTATCCAAAAAAGACCTTCTGCCTGACACAACTATCTACTTGTTTCATGGGGAAGACATGATCAAAGTAAAAAATGAACAGCAAACAAGAAACAAGCTCAAAATAGATTGCTTAAAGGATTCCTGCACAAGTTATGGATCACTCATGATAGATTGGCATTCTGTTTAGTTTACGGGTAAGCCTGCAAAGATGACTGCAAGTCTCCAACAAATGTAATGAGCTTCTGAAAATACTGTAATCCTTTCCTTTAATTTCAAATACTGTCATATGCATTTCAATAGCAAAGGCTTATACATTATCTAGTTATGTAAATATTCTCAGCATGGCAGCAACGAAAAGGCTTTCAATGCTGGTAATTCTTTAACAGTATGCTTATTAAAGTTTACTTGCATCTTACAATCTCTGACAAGCTTACCTGATGGTCATTAAATCATTGCTACTTAAACAGAGCAACAGGGCACTGTGACCGCATGCATATCCTGAATAATAAGAAGCATGAATCAACAGTATAAAAATATGACAGAAAGCCAGAACATTCTGCAAAATCAAGGACAGATGAAAAGCCACGGTTGTACTTGTGGTCTACCTTGGATGGGGGAATACTCTGTACACTTACACTGCATAACTGCTCCTTGCATTCGTTGGACACATCCAGAGCCACTACAATGGGGAGTGGGGTGCAACAAGTATGTCACAATTTGAAATGTCTCTGGCTGACAGTGATGGCTGTGACACTCATACCTTTCAACTTCAGAGCAAGAAATCTGGACAAAGCCATACACAGAACTAGAAGTGGGACACAGGCCCAAAAATAAGGACAATTTTTAAATATTGCTCATATTAACTTAGATAATAGAACAGTAGTAGGTCTTGCATTAGTACAAATTTTCTGAAGGGTATGAAATCTGAAACTCAAATGTCTATCATTATTTTCTAACTTCAATCTTTAATGACTTGCCACTAATTTGCCAGAAAACCACAATTTTACAGACCAAAATGTGATGCAAAAATATACCGTTGCCACACAATACAGCTAGGAACCTGTCAAAAAAGGGACACATTTTTAATATTAACACTGTTAACTTGAGCAGCTAACAAAATAAAAGCATCTACATGCATTTCTGAAATAAAAGTAATCTATAAATCTGATCATTACAGTTATATATAATTGTAAACCCTCCATGTTTTCTCCTAAAATTGCCATTTTGAGGAGGGATTATTAGGGGAGAGCAACATTTTGAGCCAAAATTGGGGACAATGGAGAGGTTTGGATATTCCTAATTCTACAAAGTGATTTGCACATACCTCTCAACCTCTTAACGCAGGGAATCTGGACAAGGCCAAATATATTGGGGGAACATACAAACACTACTAAAAATTGCTCTTGTATAAACTTAAGACAGTTGATAGAATAACAGGTCTTGCATTAGCATGCATTTTTCTGAAGGTTATGACGTCTGAAACTCAATGTCTGTAATTTAGTGACTTCATTCCTAAATGATTTGCCAGAAAACCACAAATTTTATGAGGAACAAACCAAAAATAAGAAGCAAATATCTATTCATTCTGCAAACATATGGACAACTGAGAGGTATAGTTCAACTGGGGCTGTCTGAGTTTGCTATCCCCCCTCACAAAATCATGGTCAAATGGAACCACCCCCATGCAGCCATTCCAATGTCCCATTCCTTGGTTATTTTGCCCCATTTACCATGAACACTGTAATTTGCATACTGCTTTACTTCTGCAATGATTTAGATTTCATTTGAAAGTTTTATTTTGCATTTTACAGCACAAACCCTAATACATATCTGTTAAACAAAGCAATGCAGTCTCACAATGAAAATAGACTTAGCATTAAAACTTCTCTGCCCTTGAAACTCACATGCATTGAAACCCACATTCAAAGAAAATGCATTTTGCCAGTGGCAGATAAAGATTAACTCTGGGCTGTTTTCAAAATCATAGGCCCCTTGAAAATAAAACATACACATGCTCTTTGATACATCTTCCTAACTGTATTACATTATATTCTTTGTACAATACAGAACAGTTGTTAGAGGGCATTTTAAATGTATAGTTTTGAACATTTTACCAGTAAACAATGAAACCAAATGCATACACCAATGACAAAACTGCCCAATTCAGAACATTTCCATCATAAAAAGTCTACTCAACCTTCTATAGTCTACCAGTATCAGTAAATATGCACAATCTCTGAAGTAATAAAATCCACATTAAAGAAATCTGTAACTAATAAAGAGATTGCTGCTAGCAAACAACTTTATATGTCATTGTTTCATCTACAATAAAGTGTCTGTTGCCCTTGAAGAATAAATTGCCTATGTTACATGCATTAAAAAAATGATAAGCTAGTAATACCGCAATATGGAATGGATAGCAAACTGATAACAGGTTCATAGTTACTAGTTATCTTTGCCAAAAAGGACTGCAGCATCAACCCCCTTTACAACACAGTACAGTATCAGCAATGCATCTACCTACTGTAGGAGTAAAACCCACAGCCTTCTGCATCAAAAGCAAGTATATTACCTGTTGTGCTATTAGCAATGCAAGCCATCTTTGCATAAGCAGCACTAAACTTTTGTTCCCCTGCAGCTCTCAGCTCCATGTAAAATCTACTTGACACTCAGCTGTATCTCTGAACTATGCAGCACAAGAAATCTGGAAAAAGCCAAAATTTATTGGGGGGGGGACAAAAGGGCAAAAACCAGGGACACATTTTAAACATTGCTTGTATAATGTAGGAAAGTTGCTAGAATAAAATGCTGTGTTAATTCCTTAACACTAATACCCCCTATCCTGCACACGCCACTTCCTTTATTCCTTTCACGCGTGTGGGACCTCAGCTGCTGTCTGCTCCTGCCCGGCGTCCTTTTTTTTCACTGTTCCTGGCTCAACACGGACCTGAACCTGTCCTTAACCTCAAGCTTTTTTGTGACCTTGTGGCCCGACCAAACTGCTTTGGCTGCATCTACCTGACTGTATTTCCTGATATCTTCTAACTAAAGAAGGAAGAAATTCCTGGCTCAACACGGACCTGAACCTGTCCTTAACCTCAAGCTTTTTTGTGACCTTGTGGCCCGACCAAACTGCTTTATCTGCATCTATCTGACTGTATTTCCTGATATCTTCTAACTAAAGAAGGAAAAAATTCCTGGCTCAACACGGACCTGAACCTGTCCTTAACCTCAAGCTTTTTTGTGACCTTGTGGCCCGAAATCAGATGTGGTACCAGCACCTGATAGTGACTACAACATGCTGAGGCTGTATCCCACACGGGATCACCCTGGACCATGTTCCCATGGTCTTCCATGTTGTGGTGTGGACATCACACTTCCCTCTGTAGAGCAGTAGGTACTTCCTGTACAGGACCATAACATTGTATGACCACGTGGCCTTCCAGCAGATGGTGTTGCTGACCTTTGTCCATGTGTCCGATGACTAACTCCAACCAGATGCTCCAGCACAGAAATTGTGCAGTCAAAGACAGACACAGTCCCAGCCCACTGTCTATCCACAACAGCAGATAACCAATCCAGGGTGTCCCCAGTGCAGTGAAGGCAGTCACAGAAGTCAGACTGTGCTGCATCCATGACCCTAAGCATCCATCTGGTGTTGCATTCAGAATGTGTCTGTGCCCTCCATGACAGACCGAAACATGCAATGAGTCACCCATGGTGTGACACTTGTAACAGGTGGTGGATGGACAGCAGTCCTTCTATGAGCACCACTGTCAATCTGCCTGTGTGGGACTTTGCCAGCTCTCTGGCTATGGCCAGTGTCTACACTCACTGAAGCCATAGTTATTACACTGCCCTGTTCAATGTTGCCACCTTTTGACTGTCCAATATCTGTGGCCTCTGGGTATGTGTGGGCATACTGACTGTTTGCAGTGCCAATGGGGGCAGAAGAGGGATGCCAACCTCTGGGACAGATTCAGCCACCAACAACCCCACCTGTGCTTCACTATGGCCACCATCATCAGCAGCATTCGATAAGACATTGACATCAAGTTGTGAGAGGGCACACTCCAACTCCCCCACCCCAGTCACCTGTGAGAAGCAAAATAACAGCAATATATTACTACCTGCACTATTTTGTATGGTAATCCACACAAACTCATACAGATGAGAATCTACAACTGCATTACAAGTCCCACATCTTCACATCTCTGATCCCATGCACAACAGACAAACTCACAACAACATACACACTGAGCAGAGTGGAGGAGGGGCATTTACTGCAACTCTGATCTGAGATATATAAGTATCCTGTTTTTTTGGATTATTTATACTGATTATTGTTTCTAGCAATTTATATATAGCACTTTTATTGCCTGCTGGCTGCATAGTTTTAGTGTATTTTATTGCTATTAACAAATCTGCACAGGTAACTGATTTGTTTGCAGTTAAAAGCATTCTGTAGAGTCTGTTTGCTCCTTTATCTATTTAAAAACTTTCACTTTGTGGCTTTCTGTAGTGTTTACTGTCAGAAGGCTAATAGCTTTAGTATTGTCCTAGTTCAGATTTATTGGCTCTAGGCCTGTTTGTTTCTACAGTCATTGTTCAGAGTGCATGAACAGGCCATCATGAATTAGCAGAAGCCTTTCTTTACCTTGGCTAGATTGTGTTCATTGGCTGCTGGCTAGTGGGGGCTAGTTCTTTTGTAATTTAAAAAAAAAGTTGTCTAAGGTTGTATCTTCTGGTATTTAAGACCTAACTTTGAGAGGACTTTTGTCTATACACACTGAGCAGAGTGGAGGAGGGGCGTTGACTACAACTCTGATATGAGATATATAAGTATCCTTTTTTTTGGATTATTTATACTGATTATTGTTTCTAGCAATTTATATATAACACTTTTTATTGCATGCTGCATAGTTTTTAGTGTATTTTATTGCTATTAACTAATCTGCATGGGTAACTGATTTGTTTGCAGTTAAAAGCATTCTGTAGAGTCACTTTGCTCCTTTATCTGTTTAAAAACTTTCATTTTGTGTCTTTCTGTAGTGTTTACTGTCTGAAGGCTAATAGTTTTAGCATTTGTCCCCACCCTCCCTTCCTGTTCGTGTCTTGTTGTTATACTTGGTGGCTTTGCAGTTGCCCGCCGCTACTGTAAATCTTATCTGGGACACTCCTCCCATTCTAGTTTCATTGGCTCATGCTACCTAATACAGAGAGAACATCTGAGAAGGCATTCTGTTTTACCTTTTTCCCTTTCAAAAAAAAAATTGCCTGAATCTCCTTGTGTTCTGACTGTGCTTCTCAAACATTTTGGAAATATATAGTATATTTTAGAGCATTTATTATAACTTTAATTGCCTTAATATTGCTACAACTCAAGTGCTCTAGGTTGCACTGCATCTGGATTGTTTGTGTGCTTTAGCTGCTTTTCTGTATATATAGACTTCTCTGTATATGTAGACTAGCTACTTATTCTGCTGTATTACTGCCTCAAATCATTTTTCAGTTGTGCACTTGCCTTGCTTCATTTAAAATGTTTTAAATTGCTAATTTTGTAGAGTTTTAATTGCATTTACTGTTTAGGACTACACACTCAAGTGTGTTAGCCCTTTCTGTGTTTATTTACTGTATTATTGCATGGTTTAGCCTGTTTCAACAAAAAAAAATACTATCTTGTTAGCTCATTTCCCACCTTTCCTAGACAATCCATATCCCAGGCTGTGCTTGTCTCAGGACTTTATTTTCTGTGTTCAGAGCTATCCAGACCTTGCTGTGATAGAGGGAAGTCCTACCGCTTACCAGTGGGAGTGGTGAGCATTGTACTGCCTAGCTAACGCTAGAGGAGTGGTTTTCACCTCTGAAATTGTAATTTTATTAGCCTTTTTGGGCTGATTTCTATCCCTTTCAACTTTCTGGCTTAAAAATGTGTGTGTTTGCCAGTGGTGGCTGGTGACTTCAAATTAAAGGAGGGCTGCAGGAGACAGCTGAATTGGTGGGGCCAATGGGAAGGGGTGTGACCAACTAGAAAGGGGGTGGAGCTATGTCCAAAACCACAACAACTGGAACTTTAATTAAATACGCTTCCCTAGGTGCCAAACAGTCATTATGAGAGTCCAATCAAGACAAAATGAAGTGTAGAAGAAAAAATATTTCAATGCATTGGCTACATGACAACTTACTTAATATCCAGATGGAAACAGGTTGTGAGGCATGAAAAAATAAATTACTTTTTAAATACATTACTGGAATGCCAGTGAAAATCAAGTATAAAAAAACAAGCAGCACTCAACTCAAGCCACTACTCCTTGCACTGCAGTTCTAATTATAATTTATATTCAGCTTTATAAAATTACCAAGTAACATGCTGAAAGTAGCAATCTCTGTGATACCCCCACTTGTAAAAATGTTCCTTATCCAAAAAAGACCTTCTGCCTGACACAACTATCTACTTGTTTCATGGGGAAGACATGATCAAAGTAAAAAATGAACAGCAAACAAGAAACAAGCTCAAAATAGATTGCTTAAAGGATTCCTGCACGTTATGGATCACTCATGATAGATTGGCATTCTGTTTAGTTTATGGGTAAGCCTGCAAAGATGACTGCAAGTCTCTAACAAAAGATGACTGCAAGTCTCCAACAAATGTAATGAGCTTCTGAAAATACTGTAATCCTGTCCTTTAATTTCAAATACTGTCATATGCATTTCAATAGCAAAGGCTTATACATTATCTAGTTATGTAAATATTCTCAGCATGGCAGCAACGAAAAGGCTTTCAATGCTGGTAATTCTTTAACAGTATGCTTATTAAAGCTTACTTGCATCTTACAATCTCTGACAAGCTTACCTGATGGTCATTAAATCATTGCTACTTAAACAGAGCAACAGGGCACTGTGACCGCATGCATTTCCTGAATAATAAGAAGCATGAATCAACAGTATAAAAATATGACAGAAAGCCAGAACATTCTGCAAAATCAAGGACAGATGAAAAGCCACGGTTGTACTTGTGGTCTACCTTGGATGGGGGAATACTCTGTACACTTACACTGCATAACTGCTCCTTGCATTCGTTGGACACATCCAGAGCCACTACAATGGGGAGTGGGGTTTAACAAGTATGTCACAATTTAAAATGTCTCTGGCTGACAGTGATGGCTGTGACACTCATACCTTTCAACTTCAGAGCAAGAAATCTGGACAAAGCCATACACAGAACTAGAAGTGGGACACAGGCCCAAAAATAAGGACAATTTTTAAATATTGCTCTTATTAACTTAGATAATAGAACAGTAGTAGGTCTTGCATTAGTACGAATTTTCTGAAGGGTATGAAATCTGAAACTCAAATGTCTATCATTATTTTCTAACTTCAATCTTTAATGAATTGCCACTAATTTGCCAGAAAACCACAATTTTACAGACCAAAATGCGATGCAAAAATATACCGTTGCCACACAATACAGCTAGGAACCAGTCAAAAAAGGGACACATTTTTAATATTAACACTGTTAACTTGAGCAGCTAACAAAATAAAAGCATCTACATGCATTTCTGAAATAAAAGTAATCTATAACTCTGATCATTACAGTTATATATAATTGTAAACCCTCCATGTTTTCTCCCAAAATTGCCATTTTGAGGAGGGATTATTAGGGGAGAGCAACATTTTGAGCCAAAATTGGGGACAATGGAGAGGTTTGGATATTCCTAATTCTACAAAGTGATTTGCACATACCTCTCAACCTCTTAACATAGGAAATCTGGACAAGGTCAAATATATTGGGGGAACATACAAACACTACTAAAAATTGCTCTTGTATAAACTTAAGACAGTTGATAGAATAACAGGTCTTGCATTAGCATGCATTTTTCTGAAGGTTATGATGTCTGAAACTCAATGTCTGTAATTTAGTGACTTCATTCCTAAATGATTTGCCAGAAAACCACAAATTTTATGAGGAACAAACCAAAAATAAGAAGTAAATATCTATTCATTCTGCAAACATATGGACAACTGAGAGGTATAGTTCAACTGGGGCTGTCTGAGTTTGCTATCCCCCCTCACAAAATCATGGTCAAATGGAACCACCCCCCTGCAGCCATTCCAATGTCCCATTCCTTGGTTATTTTGCCCCATTTACCATAAACACTGTAATTTGCATACTGCTTTACTTCTGCAATGATTTAGATTTCATTTGAAAGTTTTATTTTGCATTTTACAGCACAAACCCTAATACATATCTGTTAAACAAAGCAATGCAGTCTCACAATGAAAATAGACTTAGCATTAAAACTTCTCTGCCCTTGAAACTCACATGCATTGAAACCCACATTCAAAGAAAATACATTTTGCCAGTGGCAGATAAAGATTAACTCTGGGCTGTTTTCAAAATCATAGGCCCCTTGAAAATAAAACATACACATGCTCTTTGATACATCTTCCTGACTGTATTACATTATATTCCTTGTACAATACAGTACAGTTGTTAGAGGGCATTTTAACTGAATTGTTTTGAACATTTTTCCAGTAAACAATGAAACCAAATGCATACACCAATGACAAAACTGCCCAATTCAGAACATTTCCATCATAAAAAGTCTACTCAACCTTCTATAGTCTACCAGTATCAGTAAATATGCACAATCTCTGAAGTAGTAAAATCCACATTAAAGAAATCTGTAACTAATAAAGAGGTTGCTGCTAGCAAACAACTTTATATGTCATTGTTTCATCTACAATAAAGTGTCTGTTGCCCTTGAAGAATAAATTGCCTATGTTGCATGCATTAAAAAAATGATAAGCTAGTAATACCGCAATATGGAATGGATAGCAAACTGATAACAGGTTCATAGTTACTAGTTATCTTTGCCAAAAAGGACTGCAGCATCAACCCCCTTTACAACACAGTACAGTATCAGCAATGCATCTACCTACTGTAGGAGTAAAACCCACAGCCTTCTGCATCAAAAGCAAGTATATTACCTGTTGTGCTATTAACAATGCAAGCCATCTTTGCATAAGCAGCACTAAACTTTTGTTCCCCTGCAGCTCTCAGCTCCATGTAAAATCTACTTGACACTCAGCTGTATCTCTGAACTATGCAGCACAAGAAATCTGGAAAAAGACAAAATTTATTGGGGGGGGGGGTCAAAAACCAGGGACACATTTTAAACATTGCTTGTATAATGTAGGAAAGTTGCTAGAATAAAATGCTGTGTTAATTCCTTAACACTAATACCCCCTATCCTGCACACGCCACTTCCTTTATTCCTTTCACGCGTGTGGGACCTCAGCTGCTGTCTGCTCCTGCGTGGCGTCCTTTTTTTCACTGTTCCTGGCTCAACACGGACCTGAACCTGTCCTTAACCTCAAGCTTTTTTGTGACCTTGTGGCCCGACCAAACTGCTTTGGCTGCATCTACCTGACTGTATTTCCTGATATCTTCTAACTAAAGAAGGAAGAAATTCCTGGCTCAACACGGACCTGAACCTGTCCTTAACCTCAAGCTTTTTTGTGACCTTGTGGCCCGACCAAACTGCTTTGGCTGCATCTACCTGACTGTATTTCCTGATATCTTCTAACTAAAGAAGGAAGAAATTCCTGGCTCAACACGGACCTGAACCTGTCCTTAACCTCAAGCTTTTTTGTGACCTTGTGGCCCAAAATCAGATGTGGTACCAGCACCTGATAGTGACTGCAAAATGCTGAGGCTGTATCCAACACGGGATCACCCTGGACCATGTTCCCATGGTCTTCCATGTTGTGGTGTGGACATCACACTTCCCTCTGTAGAGCAGTAGGTACTTCCTGTACAGGACCATAACTTTGTATGACCACGTGGCCTTCCAGCAGATGGTGTTGCTGACCTTTGTCCATGTGTCCGATGACTAACTCCAACCAGATGTTCCAGCACAGAAATTGTGCAGTCAAAGACAGACACAGTCCCAGCCCACTGTCTATCCACAACAGCAGATAACCAATCCAGGGTGTCCCCAGTGCAGTGAAGGCAGTCACAGAAGTCAGACTGTGCTGCATCCATAACCCTAAGCATCCATCTGGTGTTGCGTTCAGAATGTGTCTGTGCCCTCCATGACAGACCGAAACATGCAATGAGTCACCCATGGTGTGACACTTGTAACAGGTGGTGGATGGACAGCTGTCCTTCTATGACCACCACTGTCAATCTGCCTGTGTGGGACTTTGCTAGCTCTCTGGCTATGGCCAGTGTCTACACTCACTGAAGCCATAGTTATTACACTGCCCTGTTCAATGTTGCCACCTTTTGACTGTCCAATATCTGTGGCCTCTGGGTATGTGTGGGCATACTTTCTGTTTGCAGTGCCAATGGGGGCAGAAGAGGGATGCCAACCTCTGGGACAGATTCAGCCACCAACAACCCCACCTGTGCTTCACTATGGCCACCATCATCAGCAGCATTCGATAAGACATTGACATCAAGTTGTGAGAGGGCACACTCCAACTCCCCCACCCCAGTCACCTGTGAGAAGCAAAATAACAGCAATATATTACTACCTGCACTATTTTGTATGGTAATCCACACAAACTCATACAGATGAGGATCTACAACTGCATTACAAGTCCCACATCTTCACATCTCTGATCCCATGCACAACAGACAAACTCACAACAACATACACACTGAGCAGAGTGGAGGAGGGGCATTTACTGCAACTCTGATCTGAGATATATAAGTATCCTGTTTTTTTGGATTATTTATACTGATTATTGTTTCTAGCAATTTATATATAGCACTTTTTATTGCCTGCTGGCTGCATAGTTTTTAGTGTATTTTATTGCTATTAACAAATCTGCACAGGTAACTGATTTGTTTGCAGTTAAAAACATTCTGTAGAGTCTGTTTGCTCCTTTATCTATTTAAAAACTTTCACTTTGTGGCTTTCTGTAGTGTTTACTGTCAGAAGGCTAATAGCTTTAGTATTGTCCTAGTTCAGATTTGTTGGCTCTAGGCCTGTTTGTTTCTACAGTCATTGTTCAAAGTGCATGAACAGGCCATCATGAATTAGCAGAAGCCTTTCTTTACCTTGGCTAGATTGTGTTAATTGGCTGCTGGCTAGTGGGGGCTAGTTCTTTTGTAATTTAAAAAAAAAGTTGTCTAAGGTTGTATCTTCTGGTATTTAAGCCCTAACTTTGAGAGGATTTTTGTCTATACACACTGAGCAGAGTGGAGGAGGGGCGTTGACTACAACTCTGATATGAGATATATAAGTATCCTTTTTTTTGATTATTTATACTGATTATTGTTTCTAGCAATTTATATATAACACTTTTTATTGCATGCTGCATAGTTTTTAGTGTATTTTATTGCTATTAACTAATCTGCATGGGTAACTGATTTGTTTGCAGTTAAAAGCATTCTGTAGAGTCACTTTGCTCCTTTATCTGTTTAAAAACTTTCATTTTGTGTCTTTCTGTAGTGTTTACTGTCTGAAGGCTAATAGTTTTAGCATTTGTCCCCACCCTCCCTTCCTGTTCGTGTCTTGTTGTTATACTTGGTGGCTTTGCAGTTGCCCGCCGCTACTGTAAATCTTATCTGGGACACTCCTCCCATTCTAGTGTCATTAGCTCATGCTACCTAATACAGAGAGAACATCTGAGAAGGCATTCTGTTTTACCTTTTTCCCTTTCAAAAAAAATTGCCTGAATCTCCTTGTGTTCTGACTGTGCTTCTCAAACATTTTGGAAATATATAGTATATTTTAGAGCATTTATTATAACTTTAATTGCCTTAATATTGCTACAACTCAAGTGCTCTAGGTTGCACTGCATCTGGATTGTTTGTGTGCTTTAGCTGCTTTTCTGTATATATAGACTTCTCTGTATATGTAGACTAGCTACTTATTCTGCTGTATTACTGCCTCAAATCATTTTTCAGTTGTGCACTTGCCTTGCTTCATTTAAAATGTTTTAAATTGCTAATTTTGTAGAGTTTTAATTGCATTTACTGTTTAGGACTACACACTCAAGTGTGTTAGCCTTTTCTGTGTTTATTTACTGTATTATTGCATGGTTTAGCCTGTTTCAACAAAAAAAAAATACTATCTTGTTAGCTCATTTCCCACCTTTCCAAGCCAGTCCATATCCCAGGCTTTGCTTGTCTCAGGACTTTATTTTCTGTGTTCAGAGCTATCCAGACCTTGCTGTGATAGAGGGAAGTCCTACCGCTTACCAGTGGGAGTGGTGAGCATTGTACTGCCTAGCTAACGCTAGAGGAGTGGTTTTCACCTCTGAAATTGTAATTTTATTAGCCTTTTTGGGCTGATTTCTATCCCTTTCAACTTTCTGGCTTAAAAATGTGTGTGTTTGCCAGTGGTGGCTGGTGACTTCAAATTAAAGGAGGGCTGCAGGAGACAGCTGAATTGGTGGGGGCCTATGGGAAGGGGTGTGGCCAACTAGAAAGGGGGTGGAGCTATGTCCAAAACCACAACAACTGGAACTTTAATTAAATACGCTTCCCTGGGTGCCAAACAGTCATTACGAGAGTCCAATCAAGACAAAATGAAGTGTAGAAGAAAAAATATTTCAATGCATTGGCTACATGACAACTTACTTAATATCCAGATGGAAACAGGTTGTGAGGCATGAAAAAATAAATTACTTTTTAAATACATTACTGAAATGCCAGTGAAAATCAAGTATAAAAAAAAAAGCAGCACTCAACTCAAGCCACTACTCCTTGCACTGCAGTTCTAATTATAATTTATATTCAGCTTTATAAAATTACCAAGTAACATGCTGAAAGTAGCAATCTCTGTGATACCCCCACTTGTAAAAATGTTCCTTATCCAAAAAAGACCTTTTGCCTGACACAACTATCTACTTGTTTCATGGGGAAGACATGATCAAAGTAAAAAATGAACAGCAAACAAGAAACAAGCTCAAAATAGATTGCTTAAAGGATTCCTGCACAAGTTATGGATCACTCATGATAGATTGGCATTCTGTTTAGTTTACGGGTAAGCCTGCAAAGATGACTGCGAGTCTCCAACAAAAGATGACTGCAAGTCTCCAACAAATGTAATGAGCTTCTGAAAATACTGTAATCCTGGCCTTTAATTTCAAATACTGTCATATGCATTTCAATAGCAAAGGCTTATACATTATCTAGTTATGTAAATATTCTCAGCATGGCAGCAACAAAAAGGCTTTCAATGCTGGTAATTCTTTAACAGTATGCTTACTAAAGCTTACTTGCATCTTACAATCTCTGACAAGCTTACCTGATGGTCATTAAATCATTGCTACTGAAACAGAGCAACAGGGCACTGTGACCGCATGCATTTCCTGAATAATAAGAAGCATGAATCAACAGTATAAAAATATGACAGAAAGCCAGAACATTCTGCAATATCAAGGACAGATGAAAAGCCACGGTTGTACTTGTGGTCTACCTTGGATGGGGGAATACTCTGTACACTTACACTGCATAACTGCTCCTTGCATTCGTTGGACACATCCAGAGCCACTACAATGGGGAGTGGGGTGCAACAAGTATGTCACAATTTGAAATGTCTCTGGCTGACAGTGATGGCTGTGACACTCATACCTTTCAACTTCAGAGCAAGAAATCTGGACAAAGCCATACACAGAACTAGAAGTGGGACACAGGCCCAAAAATAAGGACAATTTTTAAATATTGCTCTTATTAACTTAGATAATAGAACAGTAGTAGGTCTTGCATTAGTACGAATTTTCTGAAGGGTATGAAATCTGAAACTCAAATGTCTATCATTATTTTCTAACTTCAATCTTTAATGACTTGCCACTAATTTGCCAGAAAACCACAATTTTACAGACCAAAATGCGATGCAAAAATATACCGTTGCCACACAATACAGCTAGGAACCTGTCAAAAAAGGGACACATTTTTAATATTAACACTGTTAACTTGAGCAGCTAACAAAATAAAAGCATCTACATGCATTTCTGAAATAAAAGTAATCTATAACTCTGATCATTACAGTTATATATAATTGTAAACCCTCCATGTTTTCTCCCAAAATTGCCATTTTGAGGAGGGATTATTAGGGGAGAGCAACATTTTGAGCCAAAATTGGGGACAATGGAGAGGTTTGGATATTCCTAATTCTACAAAGTGATTTGCACATACCTCTCAACCTCTTAACGCAGGAAATCTGGACAAGGTCAAATATATTGGGGGAACATACAAACACTACTAAAAATTGCTCTTGTATAAACTTAAGACAGTTGATAGAATAACAGGTATTGCATTAGCATGCATTTTTCTGAAGGTTATGACGTCTGAAACTCAATGTCTGTAATTTAGTGACTTCATTCCTAAATGATTTGCCAGAAAACCACAAATTTTATGAGGAACAAACCAAAAATAAGAAGCAAATATCTATTCATTCTGCAAACATATGGGCAACTGAGAGGTATAGTTCAACTGGGGCTGTCTGAGTTTGCTATCCCCCCCCCACAAAATCATGGTCAAATGGAACCACCCCCCTGCAGCCATTCCAATGTCCCATTCCTTGGTTATTTTGCCCCATTTACCATAAACACTGTAATTTGCATACTGCTTTACTTCTGCAATGATTTAGATTTCATTTGAAAGTTTTATTTTGCATTTTACAGCACAAACCCTAATACATATCTGTTAAACAAAGCAATGCAGTCTCACAATTAAAATAGACTTAGCATTAAAACTTCTCTGCCCTTGAAACTCACATGCATTGAAACCCACATTCAAAGAAAATACATTTTGCCAGTGGCAGATAAAGATAAACTCTGGGCTGTTTTCAAAATCATAGGCCCCTTGAAAATAAAACATACACATGCTCTTTGATACATCTTCCTGACTGTATTACATTATATTCCTTGTACAATACAGTACAGTTGTTAGAGGGCATTTTAAATGTATTGTTTTGAACATTTTTCCAGTAAACAATGAAACCAAATGCATACACCAGTGACAAAACTGCCCAATTCAGAACATTTCCATCATAAAAAGTCTACTCAACCTTCTATAGTCTACCAGTATCAGTAAATATGCACAATCTCTGAAGTAGTAAAATCCACATTAAAGAAATCTGTAACTAATAAAGAGGTTGCTGCTAGCAAACAACTTTATATGTCATTGTTTCATCTACAATAAAGTGTCTGTTGCCCTTGAAGAATAAATTGCCTATGTTGCATGCATTAAAAAAATGATAAGCTAGTAATACCGCAATATGGAATGGATAGCAAACTGATAACAGGTTCATAGTTACTAGTTATCTTTGCCAAAAAGGACTGCAGCATCAACCCCCTTTACAACACAGTACAGTATCAGCAATGCGACTACCTACTGTAGGAGTAAAACCCACAGCCTTCTGCATCAAAAGCAAGTATATTACCTGTTGTGCTATTAACAATGCAAGCCATCTTTGCATAAGCAGCACTAAACTTTTGTTCCCCTGCAGCTCTCAGCTCCATATAAAATCTACTTGACACTCAGCTGTATCTCTGAACTATGCAGCACAAGAAATCTGGAAAATGCCAAAATTTATTGGGGGGGGACAAAAGGTCAAAAACCAGGGACACATTTTAAACATTGCTTGTATAATGTAGGAAAGTTGCTAGAATGAAATGCTGTGTTAATTCCTTAACACTAATAGCCCCTATCCTGCACACGCCACTTCCTTTATTCCTTTCACGCGTGTGGGACCTCTGCTGCTGTCTGCTCCTGCCCGGCGTCCTTTTTTTTCACTGTTCTTGGCTCAACATGGACCTGAACCTGTCCTTAACCTCAAGCTTTTTTGTGACCTTGTGGCCCGACCAAACTGCTTTGGCTGCATCTACCTGACTGTATTTCCTGATATCTTCTAACTAAACAAGGAAGAAATTCCTGGCTCAACACGGACCTGAACCTGTCCTTAACCTCAAGCTTTTTTGTGACCTTGTGGCCCGACCAAACTGCTTTGGCTGCATCTACCTGACTGTATTTCCTGATATCTTCTAACTAAAGAAGGAAGAAATTCCTGGCTCAACACGGACCTGAACCTGTCCTTAACCTCAAGCTTTTTTGTGACCTTGTGGCCCGAAATCAGATGTGGTACCAGCACCTGATAGTGACTGCAAAATGCTGAGGCTGTATCCCACACGGGATCACCCTGGACCATGTTCTCTTGGTCTTCCATGTTGTGGTGTGGACATCACACTTCCCTCTGTAGAGCAGTAGGTACTTCCTGTACAGGACCATAACTTTGTATGACCACGTGGCCTTCCAGCAGATGGTGTTGCTGACCTTTGTCCATGTGTCCAATGACTAACTCCAACCAGATGTTCCAGCACAGAAATTGTGCAGTCAAAGACAGACACAGTCCCAGCCCACTGTCTATCCACAACAGCAGATAACCAATCCAGGGTGTCCCCAGTGCAGTGAAGGCAGTCACAGAAGTCAGACTGTGCTGCATCCATAACCCTAAGCATCCATCTGGTGTTGCGTTCAGAATGTGTCTGTGCCCTCCATGACAGACCGAAACATGCAATGAGTCACCCATGGTGTGACACTTGTAACAGGTGGTGGATGGACAGCAGTCCTTCTATGAGCACCACTGTCAATCTGCCTGTGTGGGACTTTGCCAGCTCTCTGGCTATGGCCAGTGTCTACACTCACTGAAGCCATAGTTATTACACTGCCCTGTTCAATGTTGCCACCTTTTGACTGTCCAATATCTGTGGCCTCTGGGTATGTGTGGGCATACTGACTCTTTGCAGTGCCAATGGGGGCAGAAGAGGGATGCCAACCTCTGGGACAGATTCAGCCACCAACAACCCCACCTGTGCTTCACTATGGCCACCATCATCAGCAGCATTCGATAAGACATTGACATCAAGTTGTGAGAGGGCACACTCCAACTCCCCCACCCCAGTCACCTGTGAGAAGCAAAATAACAGCAATATATTACTACCTGCACTATTTTGTATGGTAATCCACAAAAACTCATACAGATGAGGATCTACAACTGCATTACAAGTCCCACATCTTCACATCTCTGATCCCATGCACAACAGACAAACTCACAACAACATACACACTGAGCAGAGTGGAGGAGGGGCATTTACTGCAACTCTGATCTGAGATATATAAGTATCCTGTTTTTTTGGATTATTTATACTGATTATTGTTTCTAGCAATTTATATATAGCACTTTTTATTGCCTGCTGGCTGCATAGTTTTAGTGTATTTTATTGCTATTAACAAATCTGCACAGGTAACTGATTTGTTTGCAGTTAAAAGCATTCTGTAGAGTCTGTTTGCTCCTTTATCTATTTAAAAACTTTCACTTTGTGGCTTTCTGTAGTGTTTACTGTCAGAAGGCTAATAGCTTTAGTATTGTCCTAGTTCAGATTTGTTGGCTCTAGGCCTGTTTGTTTCTACAGTCATTGTTCAAAGTGCATGAACAGGCCATCATGAATTAGCAGAAGCCTTTCTTTACCTTGGCTAGATTGTGCTAATTGGCTGCTGGCTAGTGGGGGCTAGTTCTTTTGAAATTTAAAAAAAAGTTCTCTAAGGTTGCATCTTCTGGTATTTAAGCCCTAACTTTGAGAGGATTTTTGTCTATACACACTGAGCAGAGTGGAGGAGGGGCGTTGACTACAACTCTGATATGAGATATATAAGTATCCTTTTTTTTGGATTATTTATACTGATTATTGTTTCTAGCAATTTATATATAACACTTTTTATTGCATGCTGCATAGTTTTTAGTGTATTTTATTGCTATTAACTAATCTGCATGGGTAACTGATTTGTTTGCAGTTAAAAGCATTCTGTAGAGTCACTTTGCTCCTTTATCTGTTTAAAAACTTTCATTTTGTGTCTTTCTGTAGTGTTTACTGTCTGAAGGCTAATAGTTTTAGCATTTGTCCCCACCCTCCCTTCCTGTTCGTGTCTTGTTGTTATACTTGGTGGCTTTGCAGTTGCCCGCCGCTACTGTAAATCTGTCATTAGCTCATGCTACCTAATACAGAGAGAACATCTGAGAAGGCGTTCTGTTTTACCTTTTTCCCTTTCAAAAAAAAAAAATGCCTGAATCTCCTTGTGTTCTGACTGTGCTTCTCAAACATTTTGGAAATATATAGTATATTTTAGAGCATTTATTATAACTTTAATTGCCTTAATATTGCTACAACTCAAGTGCTCTAGGTTGCACTGCATCTGGATTGTTTGTGTGCTTTAGCTGCTTTTCTGTATATATAGACTTCTCTGTATATGTAGACTAGCTACTTATTCTGCTGTATTACTGCCTCAAATCATTTTTCAGTTGTGCACTTGCCTTGCTTCATTTAAAATGTTTTAAATTGCTAATTTTGTAGAGATTTAATTGCATTTACTGTTTAGGACTACACACTCAAGTGTGTTAGCCTTTTCTGTGTTTATTTACTGTATTATTGCATGGTTTAGCCTGTTTCAACAAAAAAAAAATACTATCTTGTTAGCTCATTTCCCACCTTTCCTAGCCAGTCCATATCCCAGGCTTTGCTTGTCTCAGGACTTTATTTTCTGTGTTCAGAGCTATCCAGACCTTGCTGTGATAGAGGGAAGTCCTACCGCTTACCAGTGGGAGTGGTGAGCATTGTACTGCCTAGCTAACGCTAGAGGAGTGGTTTTCACCTGTGAAATTGTAATTTTATTAGCCTTTTTGGGCTGATTTCTATCCCTTTCAACTTTCTGGCTTAAAAATGTGTGTGTTTGCCAGTGGTGGCTGGTGACTTCAAATTAATGGAGGGCTGCAGGAGACAGCTGCATTGGTGGGGCCAATGGGAAGGGGTGTGGCCAACTAGAAAGGGGGTGGAGCTATGTCCAAAACCACAACAACTGGAACTTTAATTAAATACGCTTCCCTGGGTGCCAAACAGTCATTACGAGAGTCCAATCAAGACAAAATGAAGAGTAGAAGAAAAAAATATTTCAATGCATTGGCTACATGACAACTTACTTAATATCCAGATGGAAACAGGTTGTGAGGCATGAAAAAATAAATTACTTTTTAAATACATTACTGGAATGCCAGTGAAAATCAAGTATCAAAAAACAAGCAGCACTCAACTCAAGCCACTACTCCTTGCACTGCAGTTCTAATTATAATTTATATTCAGCTTTATAAAATTACCAAGTAACATGCTGAAAGTAGCAATCTCTGTGATACCCCACTTGTAAAATGTTCCTTATCCAAAAGACCTTCTGCCTGACACAACTATCTACTTGTTTCATGGGAAGACATGATCAAAGTAAAAAATGAACAGCAAACAAGAAACAAGCTCAAAATAGATTGCTTAAAGGATTCCTGCACAAGTTATGGATCACTCATGATAGATTGGCATTCTGTTTAGTTTACGGGTAAGCCTGCAAAGATGACTGCAAGTCTCCAACAAAAGATGACTGCAAGTCTCCAACAAATGTAATGAGCTTCTGAAAATACTGTAATCCTGTCCTTTAATTTCAAATACTGTCATATGCATTTTAATAGCAAAGGCTTATACATTATCTAGTTATGTAAATATTCTCAGCATGGCAGCAACATAAAAGGCTTTCAATGCTGGTAATTCTTTAACAGTATGCTTATTAAAGTTTACTTGCATCTTACAATCTCTGACAAGCTTACCTGATGGTCATTAAATCATTGCTACTTAAACAGAGCAGCAGGGCACTGTGACCGCATGCATTTCCTGAATAATAAGAAGCATGAATCAACAGTATAAAAATATGACAGAAAGCCAGAACATTCTGCAATATCAAGGACAGATGAAAAGCCACGGTTGTACTTGTGGTCTACTTTGGATGGGGGAATACTCTGTACACTTACACTGCATAACTGCTCCTTGCATTCGTTGGACAAATCCAGAGCCACTACAATGGGGAGTGGGGTGCAACAAGTATGTCACAATTTGAAATGTCTCTGGCTGACAGTGATGGCTGTGACACTCATACCTTTCAACTTCAGAGCAAGAAATCTGGACAAAGCCATACACAGAACTAGAAGTGGGACACAGGCCCAAAAATAAGGACAATTTTTAAATATTGCTCTTATTAACTTAGATAATAGAACAGTAGTAGGTCTTGCATTAGTACGAATTTTCTGAAGGGTATGAAATCTGAAACTCAAATGTCTATCATTATTTTCTAACTTCAATCTTTAATGACTTGCCGCTAGTTTGCCAGAAAACCACAATTTTACAGACCAAAATGCGATGCAAAAATATACCATTGCCACACAATACAGCTAGGAACCTGTCAAAAAAGGGACACATTTTTAATATTAACACTGTTAACTTGAGCAGCTAATAAAATAAAAGCATCTACATGCACTTCTGAAATAAAAGTAATCTATAACTCTGATCATTACAGTTATATATAATTGTAAACCCTCCATGTTTTCTCCCAAAATTGCCATTTTGAGGAGGGATTATTAGAGAGAGCAACATTTTGAGCCAAAATTGGGGACAATGGAGAGGTTTGGATATTCCTAATTCTACAAAGTGATTTGCACATACCTCTCAACCTCTTAACACAGGGAATCTGGACAAGGCCAAATATATTGGGGGAACATACAAACACTACTAAAAATTGCTCTTGTATAAACTTAAGACAGTTGATAGAATAACAGGTATTGCATTAGCATGCATTTTTCTGAAGGTTATGACGTCTGAAAATCAATGTCTGTAATTTAGTGACTTCATTCCTAAATGATTTGCCAGAAAACCACAAATTTTATGAGGAACAAACCAAAAATAAGAAGCAAATATCTATTCATTCTGCAAACATATGGACAACTGAGAGGTATAGTTCAACTGGGGCTGTCTGAGTTTGCTATCCCCCCCTCACAAAATCATGGTCAAATGGAACCACCCCCCTGCAGCCATTCCAATGTCCCATTCCTTGGTTATTTTGCCCCATTTACCATAAACACTGTAATTTGCATACTGCTTTACTTCTGCAATGATTTAGATTTCATTTGAAAGTTTTATTTTGCATTTTGCAGCACAAACCCTAATACATATCTGTTAAACAAAGCAATGCAGTCTCACAATGAAAATAGACTTAGCATTAAAACTTCTCTGCCCTGGAAACTCACATGCATTGAAACCCACATTCAAAGAAAACAAATTTTGCCAGTGGCAGATAAAGATTAACTCTGGGCTGTTTTCAAAATCATAGGCCCCTTGAAAATAAAACATACACATGCTCTTTGATACATCTTCCTGACTGTATTACATTATATTCCTTGTACAATACAGTACAGTTGTTAGAGGGCATTTTTAATGTATTGTTTTGAACATTTTTCCAGTAAACAATGCAACCAAATGCATACACCAATGACAAAACTGCCCAATTCAGAACATTTCCATCATAAAAAGTTTACTCAACCTTCTATAGTCTACCAGTATCAGTAAATATGCACAATCTCTGAAGTAGTAAAATCCACATTAAAGAAATCTGTAACTAATAAAGAGGTTGCTGCTAGCAAACAACTTTATATGTCATTGTTTCATCTACAATAAAGTGTCTGTTGCCCTTGAAGAATAAATTGCCTATGTTGCATGCATTAAAAAAATGATAAGCTAGTAATACCACAATATGGAATGGATAGCAAACTGATAACAGGTTCATAGTTACTAGTTATCTTTGCCAAAAGGACTGCAGCATCAACCCCCTTTACAACACAGTACAGTATCAGCAATGCATCTACCTACTGTAGGAGTAAAACACACAGCCTTCTGCATCAAAAGCAAGTATATTACCTGTTGTGCTATTAACAATGCAAGCCATCTTTGCATAAGCAGCACTAAACTTTTGTTCCCCTGCAGCTTTCAGCTCCATGTAAAATCTACTTGACACTCAGCTGTATCTCTGAACTATGCAGCACAAGAAATCTGGAAAAAGCCAAAATTTATTGGGGGGGGGGGGGGGGGACAAAAGGTCGAAAACCAGGGACACATTTTAAACATTGCTTGTATAATGTAGGAAAGTTGCTAGAATAAAATGCTGTGTTAATTCCTTAACACAAATACCCCTTATCCTGCACACGCCAATTCCTTTATTCCTTTCACGTGTGTGGGACCTTAGCTGCTGTCTGCTCCTGCCCGGCGTCCTTTTTTTTCACTGTTCCTGGATCAACACGGACCTGAACCTGTCCTTAACCTCAAGCTTTTTTGTGACCTTGTGGCCCGACCAAACTGCTTTGGCTGCATCTACCTGACTGTATTTCCTGATATCTTCTAACTAAAGAAGGAAGAAATTCCTGGCTCAACACGGATCCGAACCTGTCCTTAACCTCAACCTTTTTTGTGACCTTGTGGCCCGACCAAACTGCTTTGGCTGCATCTACCTGACTGTATTTCCTGATATCTTCTAACTAAAAAAGGAAGAAATTCCTGGCTCAACAAGGACCTGAACCTGTCCTTAACCTCAAGCTTTTTTGTGACCTTGTGGCCCGACCAAACTGCTTTGCTGCATCTACCTGACTGTATTTCCTGATATCTTCTAAGTAAAGAAGGAAGAAATTCCTGGCTCAACACGGACCTGAACCTGTCCTTAACCTCAAGCTTTTTTGTGACCTTGTGGCCCGACCAAACTGCTTTGGCTGCATCTACCTGACTGTATTTCTTGATATCTTCTAACTAAAGAAGGAAGAAATTCCTGGCTCAACACGGACCTGAACCTGTCCTTAACTTCAAGCTTTTTTGTGACCTTGTGGCCCGACCAAACTGCTTTGGCTGCGTCTACCTGACTGTATTTCCTGATATCTTCTAACTAAAGAAGGAAGAAATTCCTTGCTCAACCCGGACCTGAACCTGTCCTTAACCTCAAGCTTTTTTGTGACCTTGTGGCCCGACCAAACTGCTTTGGCTGCATCTACCTGACTATATTTCCTGATATCTTCTAACTAAAGAAGGAAGAAATTCCTGGCTCAACACGGACCTGAACCTGTCCTTAACCTCAAGCTTTTTTGTGACCTTGTGGCCCGACCAAACTGCTTTGGCTGCATCTACCTGACTGTATTTCCTGATATCTTCTAACTAAAGAAGGAAGAAATTCCTGGCTCAACAAGGACCTGAACCTGTCCTTAACCTCAAGCTTTTTTGTGACCTTGTGGCCCGACCAAACTGCTTTGGCTGCATCTACCTGACTGTATTTCCTGATATCTTCTAACTAAAGAAGGAAGAAATTCCTGGCTCAACACGGACCTGAACCTGTCCTTAACCTCAAGCTTTTTTGTGACCTTGTGGCCCGACCAAACTGCTTCTGCTGCATCTACCTCACTGTATTTCCTGATATCTTCTAACCAAAGAAGGAAGAAATTCCTGGCTCAACACGGACCTGAACCTGTCCTTAACCTCAAGCTTTTTTGTGACCTTGTGGCCCGACCAAACTGCTTTGGCTGCATCCACCTGACTGTATTTCCTGATATCTTCTAACTAAAGAAGGAAGAAATTCCTGGCTCAACACGGACCTGAACCTGTCCTTAACCTCAAGCTTTTTTGTGACCTTGTGGCCCGACCAAACTGCTTTGGCTGCATCTACCTGACTGTATTTCCTGATATCTTCTAACTAAAGAAGGAAGAAATTCCTGGCTCAACATGGACCTGAACCTGTCCTTAACCTCAAGCTTTTTTGTGACCTTGTGGCCCGACCAAACTGCTTTGGCTGCATCTACCTGACTGTATTTCCTGATATCTTCTAACTAAAGAAGGAAGAAATTCCTGGCTCAACACGGACCTGAACCTGTCCTTAACCTCAAGCTTTTTTGTGACCTTGTGGCCCGACCAAACTGCTTTGGCTGCATCTACCTGACTGTATATCCTGATATCTTCTAACTAAAGAAGGAAGAAATTCCTGGCTCAACACGTACCTGAACCTGTCTTTAACCTCAAGCTTTTTTGTGACCTTGTGGCCCGACCAAACTGCTTTGGCTGCATCTACCTGACTGTATTTCCTGATATCTTCTAACTAAAGAAGGAAGAAATTCCTGGCTCAACACGGACCTGAACCTGTCCTTAACCTCAAGCTTTTTTGTGACCTTGTGGCCCGACCAAACTGCTTTGGCTGCATCTACCTGACTGTATTTCCTGATATCTTCTAACTAAAGAAGGAAGAAATTCCTGGCTCAACACGGACCTGAACCTGTCCCTAACCTCAAGCTTTTTTTTGACCTTGTGGCCCGACCAAACTGCTTTGGCTGCATCTAGCTGACTGTATTTCCTGATATCTTCTAACTAAAGAGGGAAGAAATTTCTGGCTCAACATGGACCTGAACCTGTCCTTAACCTCAAGCTTTTTTGTGACCTTGTGGCCCGACCAAACTGCTTTGGCTGCATCTACCTGACTGTATTTCCTGGTATCTTCTAACTAAAGAAGGAAGAAATTCCTGGCTCAACATGGACCTGAACCTGTCCTTAACCTCAAGCTTTTTTGTGACCTTGTGGCCCGACCAAACTGCTTTGGCTGCAACTACCTGACTGTATTTCCTGATATCTTCTAACTAAAGAAGGAAGAAATTCCTGGCTCAACATGGACCTGAACCTGTCCTTAACCTCAAGCTTTTGTGACCTTGTGGCCCGACCAAACTGCTTTGGCTGCATCTACCTGACTGTATTTCCTGATATCTTCTAACTAAAGAAGGAAGAAATTCCTGGCTCAACACGGACCTGAACCTGTCCTAAACCTCAAGCTTTTTTGTGACCTTGTGGCCCGACCAAACTGCTTTGGCTGCATCTACCTGACTGTATTTCCTGATATCTTCTAACTAAAGAAGGAATAAATTCCTGGCTCAACACGGACCTGAATCTGTCCTTAACCTCAAGCTTTTTTGTGACCTTGTGGCCCGACCAAACTGCTTTGGCTGCATCTACCTGACTGTATTTCCTGATATATTCTAACTAAAAAAGGAATAAATTCCTGGCTCAACACGGACCTGAAACTGTCCTTAACCTCAAGCTTTTTTGTGACCTTGTGGCCCGACCAAGCTGCTTTGGCTGCATCTACCTGACTGTATTTCCTGATATCTTCTAACTAAAGAAGGAAGAAATTCCTGCCTCAACACGGACCTGAACCTGTCCTTAACCTCAAGCTTTTTTGTGACCTTGTTGCCCGACCAAACTGCTTTGGCTGCATCTACCTGACTGTATTTCCTGATATCTTCTAACTAAAGAAGGAAGAAATTCCTGGCTCAACACGGACCTGAACCTGTCCTTAACCTCAAGCTTTTGTGACCTTGTGGCCCGACCAAACTGCTTTGGCTGCATCTACCTGACTGTATTTCCTGATATCTTCTAACTAAAGAAGGAAGAAATTCCTGGCTCAACACGGACCTGAACCTGTCCTTAACCTCAAGCTTTTTTGTGACCTTGTGGCCCGACCAAACTGCTTTGGCTGCATCTACCTGACTGTATTTCCTGATATCTTCTAACTAAAGAAGGAAGAAAGTAGGTTATTTGAATCATACCTATTGTGCTGTAGGCCTCTAATATCTGCCCTACCAGTGTTCTAAGGCTACCCTGGGACTTAGTTTCAGCAGCCTTCCCCCACCCTCCTCCTCCTCCTCCTCCTCCTCCTTTTTCTAGCTACCAAATAGTACCTGCACCCTTTACTCTCTCTGACCCAACTCATTTCCACTGGATTTTCCAGAGCTCCTGACTACCAGGTTCTTTCCTACACCTTCCCCTATTCCCCTATACTACTGTTGTCCACTAGGTGGTGCTCCTATCCCTCACCCTTATTCTTTCTTTACATTCACTCTATCTCTGTCTAACCTCTACATTTTATGATATCTCTCTTGTTTTTCCTTCAGTCTATCACTTTCAGCACTCACTACCCCTCTCTAGAATCTACCCCTGACACTATACTTCACCTTCCTATTTCTGGATATCCTCCATCCTACCAAACCCTCCCTCCTACTGCTCTTACATACTTACCTATAGCTACCTGCTTTTCTGATTGTCTCCTCTCAACTCCTCATTCAATTGTGTCTGCCCGCTCCGCTTCCCTACCCTACCCCCAAATTCCACCCACCCCCAGTGGTCCTACCTTTATACTTACTAAGCCACACCCCTTCCTCATCCCACCTACTTTGTTAACCATTCTACATCCTCCATTTAACCACACCTTCCTCCTACAACTCTGTCACTAGTACTCTCTACTGCTATTTGTTTCACTCCCAACCAGCTTTACTCCTTTCTTCTTACAGATCTTCCTGCTTTTCCTAACTGGCCTTCTTATCCCCTTTCCAACCAAACAACAGAAGTTTCATATTGTCATTCTCTTAAGCATGCATGCTATATCAAAAGTCCCCACTCTCAATTTTTCACTTCTAACTATCTTCTTACCTATCCTAACCTCTGCCTACCTCCTCACCCTTTATGAGAAACCCAATCTATTCCTCACTAACCTCCCTCCAAAACACATTACCACAACAAATATAGTCTACTCCCACAAACACATAAACATCATTTCCTCTCCCTGTTATTTGTCAATGCAATACCATCGATGTATCCATATAAAGCTTCAGAACCTGAACACAAAGAAATGGAAACTTCTCATAAACTTCTCACATAACCCCATATCCTCACCCATAAAGCATCTTTTAAGGGATGGGGGCATACACCCTAATCCAGGCCCTACCATTGCAGCTTCACTAAATAACCACTGCACATCTGACCTAAATCACACTAGACTAAACAAACTTACTAACTCCCTACTAATAGCGCACCTCAATACTCGCAGTATCAACAACAAAATTGCCCACATTCATGCTCTACTTGAAACTCACTCTATTGACATTTTCTGCCTCACAGAAACATGGTTAAAGCCAGGAATCAAGGATAATGAAATAATTCCTCCTGGCTACAACATTCTGAGGCAGGACCACCTAAAGCGTAAGGGAGGAGGAGTTGCACTCCTTTACAAAATGGATTACAGATCTCCTCTATTAATGACATCCCACCCTTGCAAAATAAAGCTGAAATCCTTATCTCTAAACTGCAGATTAACCTAAAAAATTCCTCTATGTAATTTGTCTCTATTTACCCCCTGGTAATAACAACATAATTATTGAAGATATTCTTGGTTGGCTGTCTACAACCTACCCACAGGAAACAATAGTACTAGGTGACTTTAATAACGACTGGAAAACCATTAATACCATTAACCCCTCCACTCACATTAATCTCCATGGTTTTACTCAAACAATCAACCTAACGACCAGAATCAACAAACCTACAAAAAAGAGAGTACTTTAGACTGGATACTCATAAATAAACACCCAAGTACTTATAAGGTAGGTGCCTTACCAGACGATATTAATGATCATATGCTTACCTACATAATAAGACAAAAAAATTATATCTTCATCACTTCAACCTATAGAACAATTCAGTCTAAGAAACACTTCAACCCTGAACTCTTCCAAAATGAACTTAGAGCTTGCGATTGGAAACCTGTTAAAACCCATCCACTTGATGAAGCTGTCACATATTTTAACTCTCAATTTCTTGCTATCCTAGATAAGCATGCACCCTTACGATCTATTAGAGTAAAATTCAAACCAGCCCCATGGCTAACACTTGAGACTAAGAATAAAATACTACATAGAAATAAAGCTTGGCATAATTGGAGAACTAACAGAACCTCCCCTGATAGGCAAACCTTTAGACAATTGAGAAATATGACAAAAAAGGCTATACTATCTGACAAAAAGAACTACTATAGCAAGCTTCAACAAACTCACCAAAATCAACCTCAGAAATTTTGGTCAAGCATCAATAGTCTCCTTAAACCTGGTCACTGTAGTACACCATCTCCTCATGATGCTGATCAAAACACCCCACTTCAAACTGCGAATAATTTTAACACCTACTTTACAGAGACCATCCAGTCCTTAGCAAGTCAGCTTTCTACTGATAACATGAGACTACCCTCCCATAGTGCTATACCTCTACCAACTTTCACATTTCACCCTATCTCTACAAACTCTATCAACAAAATCCTCCTAAAGCTTAAGCCTTCTACCCCCTCAATAGACCAATTACCTGCTGAGTATCTGCAAATAGCAGCAAAATCCATTGCCATTCCCATATCCATCCTACTAAATAGAACCATTAATGAAGGTATCATCCCTGAAATCTGGAAGGTCTCCCATATCATCCCACTGCATAAAGGTGGTAAATCCACTGACTATTCTAACTACAGACCAATAGCTCTTCTTTCACCCTTAGCTAAAGTCATGGAAAAATTTATTCACCATCAGTTACTTAACCACTTAATGAAACACAATATTTTGGCTATTTGCCAACACGGCTTTAGGCCATTTCACAGCACCACCACTGCCCTTCTATCCTTCACAGATACCATCAATAAAAACCGTAATAACAACACCCTCTCTTCCGCTCTTTTCATTGACCTGTCAAAGGCTTTTGATATGGTCAACCATCCCCTACTTATAAATACCCTTGAACTTCTTGCTCTTGATCCCCCAGCTATTCAATGGTTCAAATCTTACCTTAACAATAGGCAACAAGCAGTTCTCTGGCAAAATAAACTATCATCCCTCCTACCAGTCTCCATAGGAGTCCCCCAGGTCTCAATTCTAGGACCTCTTCTTTTTTCACTATTTATCAACAACCTTCACATAGCAGTCCCGGAAGCCACCTGTATTCAATATGCCGACGATTCCACACTTATATGCTCTGCTAACTCCACCTCTGACCTCCACTAGTTAACCCAAAAAGTATTTAACATGGTTGAAGAATGGTTCCTAAAATGTTGCCTTCTTTTGAATGCCAAAAAAACTAAACTTCTACCATTTCCACCTACCAGTAGGTCCTCTCCTATTGATCTCTCTATTGTATCTAGCAAAGGCACTCTGATAACTCCTGAACAATCTACCAAACTACCAAACTCTACACTTCTCTATGCATCACCAATTTATACTAATCTAAAAAGAACTAACCTCCAAAAAATTTCTCACGCCTATAACAATATTGCCAGGTTTGCTACCAGCAATCCATACATGACACACCATTGTCTTAATCTTAAGCAGCTCAACTGGCTTGAATTACCTAGCTTGCTATCATTTTCCCAACTCATCATTGCTCACAAAATCTTTTATCAACCTAAAAATACTCCTATTCTTGCTAACCTTATCACCTTATACTAATCTAACTTCACTACACTCTTCAAGTAGATTACTTGTTTGTACTACGAAGTCTAATAACTTGTCAGGTGATAGCATTTTCTCTAACACTGTTGGCAAACATTGGAACCTTCTACCTACAGATCTAACTCTACTACCATCTCTGTCTCTCTTTAAACTAAGACTCAAAATTCACCTAAAATCACACTGGTTGTGCCCCTGCACAAACCCTGACTAAATTGCTTACCTCTTTCACTTCTATCTTCCTACTTCCTTGGGTCCACTTTCACCCCTTTACCCCTCTTATGTATATAACTGCTCTCCTATTTTTGCTTTCTAACATTTTCTTTCTTCAACCTACTTCTACTACAACCTTCCTATAATGCTTCTTTATACTAAGGTTTGCATATAATTGCAATGTTTACAAGTATATTATACCTTCTTTAGTAGACTACCCTTAAACGATTTTCATTATGCTACATTTACTAAGAGTAGTTCATCTTCTGTAAAAAAAAAAATTTAATCAATTTTTTCTATATTTTTTTTTTGGTATCAATGTTTATATGTAACAATTACTACTGTTTATATTTGTTTTCTGTAAATCCTCTATTAATCTTTTAATGTTTTTTAATGTTTTCTGGAGCTTTTCTCCCGGGCCTCTACTGAAAATGGACATGTATCCAGCTAGACTAGCCCGATCAACAAATGTAAAATAAAATAAAATAAAGTGTTACCACCATACATTTCACTGCCACGTCTTGAACTGAGGGACCCTGTGCAAAACAGTCAGAGCAACATACCACTATGCCAAATCAGCTGTTTTGTGAAAGAGGAAGGCGGAAACTTAAAAGGCTACCATTTAGTGAATTCAGTTCTCACCATAGCACAGCTGTCAACCTCTTAGCACAAAACACCTGAACAAAACCAATAATGGGTGAATACAGCCCCCAAACATATTCAATGAATTCAGTTCTTACCATAGCTCTTAACCTTAGCACAAAACCTGGATGAAGCCAATAATGGGGGAATACAGTCCCAAAAATAGGGACAAATTTAAAATATCCATCTTATACACTTAGAAAATTGTTAGAATAAAAACTTTTGTGTTACCATGCACTTTCTGAAGAATATGAAGTCTGATATTCAAATGTGTGTCATTTTTAGCATTTGTTAACCAGGAAAGTCTGACTTGGAACAAAAACTAATTTTTAGTAGAGGCCCAGGGAGAAACACTCCAGACAGATACATGTCTTTGTAAGATGGGAGGACACTGCAGGAAACAAAAACAGGTAAGGCATACAGACTCCACACAAAAGGAAAGGCACCCCAGCCAAGAATCAGACCAGAGAACATAAAGCTGTCATGCAATAATGCTACCACTGCACCAATGCACTACTGACTTTGCAAGGACAGAAAAATACAGAAACCACAGATATTATGAGGAACAGAACAAGTATTTGGGAAAAATCTGCAATATTTTTATAAATGGTGGTGGGTAGGGAATTCAGCCTCTTGCCACCTGGGCCCTTGTGGGGTTCAAGCCTTATTCTCTACCCACCACCATGTAGCACCTGGGGCATTACACACACACACACACACACACACACACACACACACACACACACACACACACACACACACACACACCTGGATAGATGTAGATCCCTTTGCTGCAGCATTAAATCCACAGCTGTTGGAGCACTATATCCATTAGAGCATTAAATCCACCACAGCCTGCGAGATGTTCTTCCCCTGACAAGACTCCCAGCCTGCTGACGTTGTAGTCCGATCCCTTTCCAGCGACAGTCTATACAGTTACAACTACATAGACTTCTGGGATCTCTGCTCTTGAATGTTTCCCAATCCTGACTGCTGCTGAGACAGTCTGTGCATGCTCCAGACTGTCTCAGCAGCGCAGTCCATTCCTTGGTTATTTTGCCCCATTTACCATAAACACTGTAATTTGCATACTGCTTTACTTCTGCAATGATTTAGATTTCATTTGAAAGTTTTATTTTGCATTTTGCAGCACAAACCCTAATACATATCTGTTAAACAAAGCAATGCAGTCTCACAATGAAAATAGACTTAGCATTAAAACTTCTCTGCCCTGGAAACTCACATGCATTGAAACCCACATTCAAAGAAAACAAATTTTGCCAGTGGCAGATAAAGATTAACTCTGGGCTGTTTTCAAAATCATAGGCCCCTTGAAAATAAAACATACACATGCTCTTTGATACATCTTCCTGACTGTATTACATCATATTCCTTGTACAATACAGTACAGTTGTTAGAGGGCATTTTTAATGTATTGTTTTGAACATTTTTCCAGTAAACAATGCAACCAAATGCATACACCAATGACAAAACTGCCCAATTCAGAACATTTCCATCATAAAAAGTTTACTCAACCTTCTATAGTCTACCAGTATCAGTAAATATGCACAATCTCTGAAGTAGTAAAATCCACATTAAATAAATCTGTAACTAATAAAGAGGTTGCTGCTAGCAAACAACTTTATATGTCATTGTTTCATCTACAATAAAGTGTCTGTTGCCCTTGAAGAATAAATTGCCTATGTTGCATGCATTAAAAAAATGATAAGCTAGTAATACCACAATATGGAATGGATAGCAAACTGATAACAGGTTCATAGTTACTAGTTATCTTTGCCAAAAAAGACTGCAGCATCAACCCCCTTTACAACACAGTACAGTATCAGCAATGCATCTACCTACTGTAGGAGTAAAACACACAGCCTTCTGCATCAAAAGCAAGTATATTACCTGTTGTGCTATTAACAATGCAAGCCATCTTTGCATAAGCAGCACTAAACTTTTGTTCCCCTGCAGCTTTCAGCTCCATGTAAAATCTACTTGACACTCAGCTGTATCTCTGAACTATGCAGCACAAGAAATCTGGAAAAAGCCAAAAGTTATTGGGGGGAGGGACAAAAGGTCGAAAACCAGGGACACATTTTAAACATTGCTTGTATAATGTAGGAAAGTTGCTAGAAAAAAATGCTGTGTTAATTACTTAACACTAATACCCCCTATCCTGCACACGCCAATTCCTTTATTCCTTTCACGTGTGTGGGACCTTAGCTGCTGTCTGCTCCTGCCCGGCGTCCTTTTTTTTCACTGTTCCTGGATCAACACGGACCTGAACCTGTCCTTAACCTCAAGCTTTTTTGTGACCTTGTGGCCCGACCAAACTGCTTTGGCTGCATCTACCTGACTGTATTTCCTGATATCTTCTAACTAAAGAAGGAAGAAATTCCTGGCTCAACACGGATCTGAACCTGTCCTTAACCTCAAGCTTTTTTGTGACCTTGTGGCCCGACCAAACTGCTTTGGCTGCATCTACCTGACTGTATTTCCTGATATCTTCTAACTAAAAAAGGAAGAAATTCCTGGCTCAACAAGGACCTGAACCTGTCCTTAACCTCAAGCTTTTTTGTGACCTTGTGGCCCGACCAAACTGCTTTGCTGCATCTACCTGACTGTATTTCCTGATATCTTCTAACTAAAGAAGGAAGAAATTCCTGGCTCAACACGGACCTGAACCTGTCCTTAACCTCAAGCTTTTTTGTGACCTTGTGGCCCAACCAAACTGCTTTGGCTGCATCTACCTGACTGTATTTCTTGATATCTTCTAACTAAAGAAGGAAGAAATTCCTGGCTCAACACGGACCTGAACCTGTCCTTAACTTCAAGCTTTTTTGTGACCTTGTGGCCCGACCAAACTGCTTTGGCTGCATCTACCTGACTGTATTTCCTGATATCTTCTAACTAAAGAAGGAAGAAATTCCTTGCTCAACACGGACCTGAACCTGTCCTTAACCTCAAGCTTTTTTGTGACCTTGTGGCCCGACCAAACTGCTTTGGCTGCATCTACCTGACTATATTTCCTGATATCTTCCAACTAAAGAAGGAAGAAATTCCTGGCTCAACACGGACCTGAACCTGTCCTTAACCTCAAGCTTTTTTGTGACCTTATGGCCCGACCAAACTGCTTTGGCTGCATCTACCTGACTGTATTTCCTGATATCTTCTAACTAAAGAAGGAAGAAATTCCTGGCTCAACAAGGACCTGAACCTGTCCTTAACCTCAAGCTTTTTTGTGACCTTGTGGCCCGACCAAACTGCTTTGGCTGCATCTACCTGACTGTATTTCCTGATATCTTCTAACTAAAGAAGGAAGAAATTCCTGGCTCAACATGGACCTGAACCTGTCCTTAACCTCAAGCTTTTTTGTGACCTTGTGGCCCAACCAAACTGCTTTGGCTGCATCTACCTCACTGTATTTCCTGAGATCTTCTAACCAAAGAAGGAAGAAATTCCTGGCTCAACACGGACCTGAACCTGTCCTTAACCTCAAGCTTTTTTGTGACCTTGTGGCCCGACCAAACTGCTTTGGCTGCATCTACCTGACTGTATTTCCTGATATCTTCTAACTAAAGAAGGAAGAAATTCCTGGCTCAACATGGACCTGAACCTGTCCTTAACCTCAAGCTTTTTTGTGACCTTGTGGCCTGACCAAACTGCTTTGGCTGCATCTACCTGACTGTATTTCCTGATATCTTCTAACTAAAGAAGGAAGAAATTCCTGGCTCAACACGGACCTGAACCTGTCCTTAACCTCAAGCTTTTTTGTGACCTTGTGGCCCGACCAAACTGCTTTGGCTGCATCTACCTGACTGTATTTCCTGATATCTTCTAACTAAAGAAGGAAGAAATTCCTGGCTCAACACGGACCTGAACCTGTCCTTAACCTCAAGCTTTTTTGTGACCTTGTGGCCCGACCAAACTGCTTTGGCTGCATCTACCTGACTGTATTTCCTGATATCTTCTAACTAAAGAAGGAAGAAATTCCTGGCTCAACACGGACCTGAACCTGTCCCTAACCTCAAGCTTTTTTTTGACCTTGTGGCCCGACCAAACTGCTTTGGCTGCATCTAGCTGACTGTATTTCCTGGTATCTTCTAACTAAAGAAGGAAGAAATTCCTGGCTCAACATGGACCTGAACCTGTCCTTAACCTCAAGCTTTTTTGTGACCTTGTAGCCCGACCAAACTGCTTTGGCTGCATCTATCTGACTGTATTTCCTGATATCTTCTAACTAAAGAAGGAAGAAATTCCTGGCTCAACACGGACCTGAACTTGTCCTTAACCTCAAGCTTTTTTGTGACCTTGTGGCCCGACCAAACTGCTTTGGCTGCAACTACCTGACTGTATTTCCTGATATCTTCTAACTAAAGAAGGAAGAAATTCCTGGCTCAACATGGACCTGAACCTGTCCTTAACCTCAAGCTTTTTTGTGACCTTGTGGCCCGACCAAACTGCTTTGGCTGCATCTACCTGACTGTATTTCCTGATATCTTCTAACTAAAGAAGGAAGAAATTCCTGGCTCAACACGGACCTGAACCTGTCCTAAACCTCAAGCTTTTTTGTGACCTTGTGGCCCGACCAAACTGCTTTGGCTGCATCTACCTGACTGTATTTCCTGATATCTTCTAACTAAAAAAGGAATAAATTCCTGGCTCAAGACGGACCTGAATCTGTCCTTAACCTCAAGCTTTTTTGTGACCTTGTGGCCCGACCAAACTGCTTTGGCTGCATCTACCTGACTGTATTTCCTGATATATTCTAACTAAAGAAGGAATAAATTCCTGGCTCAACACGGACCTGAAACTGTCCTTAACCTCAAGCTTTTTTGTGACCTTGTGGCCCGACCAAACTGCTTTGGCTGCATCTACCTGACTGTATTTCCTGATATCTTCTAACTAAAGAAGGAAGAAATTCCTGCCTCAACACGGACCTGAACCTGTCCTTAACCTGAAGCTTTTTTGTGACCTTGTTGCCCGACCAAACTGCTTTGGCTGCATCTACCTGACTGTATTTCCTGATATCTTCTAACTAAAGAAGGAAGAAATTCCTGGCTCAACACGGACCTGAACCTGTCCTTAACCTCAAGCTTTTTTGTGACCTTGTGGCCCGACCAAACTGCTTTGGCTGCATCTACCTGACTGTATTTCCTGATATCTTCTAACTAAAGAAGGAAGAAATTCCTGGCTCAACACGGACCTGAACCTGTCCTTAACCTCAAGCTTTTTTGTGACCTTGTGGCCCGACCAAACTGCTTTGGCTGCATCTACCTGACTGTATTTCCTGATATCTTCTAACTAAAGAAGGAAGAAAGTAGGTTATTTGAATCATACCTATTGTGCTGTAGGCCTCTAATATCTGCCCTACCAGTGTTCTAAGGCTACCCTGGGACTTAGTTTCAGCAGCCTTCCCCACCCTCCTCCTCCTCCTCCTCCTCCTCCTTTTCTAGCTACCAAATAGTACCTGCACCCTTTACTCTCTCTGACCCAACTCATTTCCACTGGATTTTCCAGAGCTCCTGACTACCAGGTTCTTTCCTACACCTTCCCCTATTCCCTATACTACTGTTGTCCACTAGGTGGTGCTCCTATCCCTCACCCTTATTCTTTCTTTACATTCACTCTATCTCTGTCTAACCTCTACATTTTATGATATCTCTCTTGTTTTTCCTTCAGTCTATCACTTTCAGCACTCACTACCCCTCTCTAGAATCTACCCCTGACACTATACTTCACCTTCCTATTTCTGGATATCCTCCATCCTACCAAACCCTCCCTCCTACTGCTCTTACATACTTACCTCTAGCTACCTGCTTTTCTGATTGTCTCCTCTCAACTCCTCATTCAATTGTGTCTGCCCGCTCCGCTTCCCTACCCTACCCCCAAATTCCACCCACCCCCAGTGGTCCTACCTTTATACTTACTAAGCCACACCCCTTCCTCATCCCACCTACTTTGTTAACCATTCTACATCCTCCATTTAACCACACCTTCCTCCTACAACTCTGTCACTAGTACTCTCTACTGCTATTTGTTTCACTCCCAACCAGCTTTACTCCTTTCTTCTTACAGATCTTCTTGCTTTTCCTAACTGGCCTTCTTATCCCCTTTCCAACCAAACAACAGAAGTTTCATATTGTCATTCTCTTAAGCATGCATGCTATATCAAAAGTCCCCACTCTCAATTTTTCACTTCTAACTATCTTCTTACCTATCCTAACCTCTGCCTACCTCCTCACCCTTTATGAGAAACCCAATCTATTCCTCACTAACCTCCCTCCAAAACACATTACCACAACAAATATAGTCTACTCCCACAAACACATAAACATCATTTCCTCTCCCTGTTATTTGTCAATGCAATACCATCGATGTATCCATATAAAGCTTCAGAACCTGAACACAAAGAAATGAAAACTTCTCATAAACTTCTCACATAACCCCATATCCTCACCCATAAAGCATCTTTTAAGGGATGGGGACATACACCCTAATCCAGGCCCTACCATAGCAGCTTCACTAAATAACCACTGCACATCTGACCTAAATCACACTAGACTAAACAAACTTACTAACTCCCTACTAATAGCGCACCTCAATACTCGCAGTATCAACAACAAAATTGCCCACATTCATGCTCTACTTGAAACTCACTCAATTGACATTTTCTGCCTCACAGAAACATGGTTAAAGCCAGGAATCAAGGATAATGAAATAATTCCTCCTGGCTACAACATTCTGAGGCAGGACCACCTAAAGCGTAAGGGAGGAGGAGTTGCACTCCTTTACAAAAATGGATTACAGATCTCCTCTATTAATGACATCCCACCCTTGCAAAATAAAGCTGAAATCCTTATCTCTAAACTGCAGATTAACCCTAAAAAATTCCTCTATGTAATTTGTCTCTATTTACCCCCTGGTAATAACAACATAATTATTGAAGATATTCTTGGTTGGCTGTCTACAACCTACCCACAGGAAACAATAGTACTAGGTGACTTTAATAACGACTGGAAAACCATTAATACCATTAACCCCTCCACTCACATTAATCTCCATGGTTTTACTCAAACAATCAACCTAACGACCAGAATCAACAAACCTACAAAAAAGAGAGTACCTTAGACTGGATACTCATAAATAAACACCCAAGTACTTATAAGGTAGGTACCTTACCAGACGATCTTAATGATCATATGCTTACCTACATAATAAGACAAAAAAATTATATCTTCATCACTTCAACCTATAGAACAATTCAGTCTAAGAAACACTTCAACCCTGAACTCTTCCAAAATGAACTTAGAGCTTGCGATTGGAAACCTGTTAAAACCCATCCACTTGATGAAGCTGTCACATATTTTAACTCTCAATTTCTTGCTATCCTAGATAAGCATGCACCCTTACGATCTATTAGAGTAAAATTCAAACCAGCCCCATGGCTAACACTTGAGACTAAGAATAAAATACTACATAGAAATAAAGCTTGGCATAATTGGAGAACTAACAGAACCTCCCCTGATAGGCAAACCTTTAGACAATTGAGAAATATGACAAAAAAGGCTATACTATCTGACAAAAAGAACTATTTATTTATTATTTATTTTACATTTGTTGACCGGGCTAGTCCAGCTGGATACATATCCCTTTTCAGTAGAGGCCCGGGGAGAAAAGCTCCCAAACATTAAAATAGTTAAACACTACAATTAGATAGAAGTATACATTTTGATAAGTTACAACCCGAATAAACATTATTTACATACTTAAAAAGACAAAGCTCAGAAAACGAGGAAATGTTTTGTTTGTAGATAGTAAGAGAGAGAAGAAGCAGTACAATGTTATGGCTATGGGTAATTAATCTGGAGTTGGACAAGGGCATAACCAGTGGGACTTGATATATTCTCTAAGGTTATTTTTGAATGGTGTCATGAGTCTAAGGTTGTTTGGAAAGGAATTCCATTGCTTTCCAATTGAGTTAGCATAAAGAGCATCCCCACCTTTGTTGTTAGATTTGATGGTTAGCACTTGAATACTATTTGATGATCGAAGGGAACTAAGATTGTTGTATGGGGTCAAGATTTTGGACAGTGAGGGAGTTTTGGCAGGTTGATGAATTATTTATAGCAAGCTTCAACAAACTCACCAAAATCAACCTCAGAAATTTTGGTCAAGCATCAATAGTCTCCTTAAACCTGGTCACTGTAGTACACCATCTCCTCATGATGCTGATCAAAACACCCCACTTCAAACTGCGAATAATTTTAACACCTACTTTACAGAGACCATCCAGTCCTTAGCAAGTCAGCTTTCTACTGATAACATGAGACTACCCTCCCATAGTGCTATACCTCTACCAACTTTCACATTTCACCCTATCTCTACAAACTCTATCAACAAAATCCTCCTAAAGCTTAAGCCTTCTACCCCCTCAATAGACCAATTACCTGCTGAGTATCTGCAAATAGCAGCAAAATCCATTGCCATTCCCATATCCATCCTACTAAATAGAACCATTAATGAAGGTATCATCCCTGAAATCTGGAAGGTCTCCCATATCATCCCACTGCATAAAGGTGGTAAATCCACTGACTATTCTAACTACAGACCAATAGCTCTTCTTTCACCCTTAGCTAAAGTCATGGAAAAATTTATTCACCATCAGTTACTTAACCACTTAATGAAACACAATATTTTGGCTATTTGCCAACACGGCTTTAGGCCATTTCACAGCACCACCACTGCCCTTCTATCCTTCACAGATACCATCAATAAAAACCGTAATAACAACACCCTTTCTTCCGCTCTTTTCATTGACCTGTCAAAGGCTTTTGATATGGTCAACCATCCCCTACTTATAAATACCCTTGAACTTCTTGCTCTTGATCCCCCAGCTATTCAATGGTTCAAATCTTACCTTAACAATAGGCAACAAGCAGTTCTCTGGCAAAATAAACTATCATCCCTCCTACCAGTCTCCATAGGAGTCCCCCAGGGCTCAATTCTAGGACCTCTTCTTTTTTCACTATTTATCAACAACCTTCACATAGCAGTCCCGGAAGCCACCTGTATTCAATATGCCGACGATTCCACACTTATATGCTCTGCTAACTCCACCTCTGACCTCCACTACATAACCCAAAAAGTATTTAACATGGTTGAAGAATGGTTCCTAAAACGTTGCCTTCTTTTGAATGCCAAAAAAACTAAACTTCTACCATTTCCACCTACCAGTAGGTCCTCTCCTATTGATCTCTCTATTGTATCTAGCAAAGGCACTCTGATAACTCCTGAACAATCTACCAAACTACCAAACTCTACACTTCTCTATGCATCACCAATTTATACTAATCTAAAAAGAACTAACCTCCAAAAAATTTCTCACGCCTATAACAATATTGCCAGGTTTGCTACCAGCAATCCATACATGACACACCATTGTCTTAATCTTAAGCAGCTCAACTGGCTTGAATTACCTAGCTTGCTATCATTTTCCCAACTCATCATTGCTCACAAAATCTTTTATCAACCTAAAAATACTCCTATTCTTGCTAACCTTATCACCCCTTATACTAATCTAACTTCACTACACTCTTCAAGTAGATTACTTGTTTGTACTACGAAGTCTAATAACTTGTCAGGTGATAGCATTTTCTCTAACACTGTTGGCAAACATTGGAACCTTCTACCTACAGATCTAACTCTACTACCATCTCTGTCTCTCTTTAAACTAAGACTCAAAATTCACCTAAAATCACACTGGTTGTGCCCCTGCACAAACCCTGACTAAATTGCTTACCTCTTTCACTTCTATCTTCCTACTTCCTTGGGTCCACTTTCACCCCTTTACCCCTCTTATGTATATAACTGCTCTCCTATTTTTGCTTTCTAACATTTTCTTTCTTCAACCTACTTCTACTACAACCTTCCTATAATGCTTCTTTATACTAAGGTTTGCATATAATTGCAATGTTTACAAGTATATTATACCTTCTTTAGTAGACTACCCTTAAACGATTTTCATTATGCTACATTTACTAAGAGTAGTTCATCTTCTGTAAAAAAAAAAAAAAAAAAAAAAAAAAATTTAATCAATTTTTTCTATATTTTTTTTTGGTATCAATGTTTTTATGTAACAATTACTACTGTTTATATTTGTTTTCTGTAAATCCTCTATTAATCTTTTAATGTTTTTTAATGTTTTTCTGGAGCTTTTCTCCCCGGGCCTCTACTGAAAATGGACATGTATCCAGCTAGACTAGCCCGATCAACAAATGTAAAATAAAATAAAAATAAAGTGTTACCACCATACATTTCACTGCCACGTCTTGAACTGAGGGGACCCTGTGCAAAACAGTCAGAGCAACATACCACTATGCCAAATCAGCTGTTTTGTGAAAGAGGAAGACGGAAACTTAAAAGGCTACCATTTAGTGAATTCAGTTCTCACCATAGCACAGCTGTCAACCTCTTAGCACAAAACACCTGAACAAAACCAATAATGGGTGAATACAGCCCCCAAACATATTCAATGAATTCAGTTCTTACCATAGCTCTTAACCTTAGCACAAAACCTGGATGAAGCCAATAATGGGGGAATACAGTCCCAAAAATAGGGACAAATTTAAAATATCCATCTTATACACTTAGAAAATTGTTAGAATAAAAACTTTTGTGTTACCATGCACTTTCTGAAGAATATGAAGTCTGATATTCAAATGTGTGTCATTTTTAGCATTTGTTAACCAGGAAAGTCTGACTTGGAACAAAACTAATTTTTAGTAGAGGCCCAGGGAGAAACACTCCAGACAGATACATGTCTTTGTAAGATGGGAGGACACTGCAGGAAACAAAAACAGGTAAGGCATACAGACTCCACACAAAAGGAAAGGCACCCCAGCCAAGAATCAGACCAGAGAACATAAAGCTGTCATGCAATAATGCTACCACTGCACCAATGCACTACTGACTTTGCAAGGACAGAAAAATACAGAAACCACAGATATTATGAGGAACAGAACAAGTATTTGGGAAAAATCTGCAATATTTTTATAAATGGTGGTGGGTAGGGAATTCAGCCTCTTGCCACCTGGGCCCTTGTGGGGTTCAAGCCTTATTCTCTACCCACCACCATGTAGCACCTGGGGCATTACACACACACACACACACACACACACACACACACACACACACACACACACACACACACACACACACCTGGATAGATGTAGATCCCTTTGCTGCAGCATTAAATCCACAGCTGTTGGAGCACTATATCCATTAGAGCATTAAATCCACCACAGCCCGCGAGATGTTCTTCCCCTGACAAGACTCCCAGCCTGCTGACGTTGTAGTCCGATCCCTTTCCAGCGACAGTCTATACAGTTACAACTACATAGACTTCTGGGATCTCTGCTCTTGAATGTTTCCCAATCCTGACTGCTGCTGAGACAGTCTGTGCATGCTCCAGACTGTCTCAGCGGCAGTCCAGATATCGGAAATGCTGCTAGTGCACATGCACGAAGGTCTGCTATTTGCAGTCATTTTTTTTTTAATTTCTTCTTTTCTATTTTATTTTATTTCTTTTTTACAGCTGGGGGGGGCTGCAGTCCAGCAGTCCAATAGCATGGGCCACCCCTGGTGTTTCCACATTTTTTCACATCGTGCAGCACTGAGAGGCTACAGTTAAACTATTCCAGGTTCCAGAAAGTCTGCCCTTCAAATTTTCCCTAAGAACTAGCTGGTTTCTCAGTAGTAGCACTAAAATCTGAACCCCTGTGACTAGCACTTGCTCTAGAACCTGCTGGAAAGCACTAGGAAGCCTGAAACTGATACAAGCACTCAACTCTACTTGTTAATAAGGAGAAATTAATCATAGGCACTAAGCCTATAATTGCAAAGTACCTTGCAAAGTTAAGGGAAAACAGCTCTTAAACTTTACAAAAAAAGCAGCTAAACAGGCAAGTCCAAGGGTCAGCTTCTGGTGATTTCTCCTGTCCACCTGGTGAATCTGGGCATACTACGGCAATGTGGCAACTGCCTCATGTACACAGACAATCCTCTCTTCCTACCACCCAACACTACAACCTGCAAGTGATGCACTTACATAGCCAAACTGGAAGCAAAGCTCTCTCCAGCCAAGATTGTGTTAGACAGTCAAGAGGAGAAGATAACACCTGCACTACACCTCAAGCAACTCATAGCCCTTCAAAACCCACACCATCAACACCCACACATAGCAACACTAAACCCACATATGTGAAGGCAATTAACATTAACCTGTCCAAGCAACAAGGACCTCTGAAGCTGAAAAGCAAACAAACACCAGTCACAACCAAAGTGACACATAGCTCACAACACCAGTGTGCCACCCAACAACAGCCCCTAAGGCAAGACAATGTACCCAACACTTTAGTCATAGGTGACTCTGTAGTCAGGCACACTGATGTCCCACTCACCAGGTGGAACAAGGAGAAAATTACAGTCAGCTGCCTGTCGGGTACCAGGATCCACCACATAACACATGCACTCAAGTCACTCCATAACATGTACAAATACGACTCTGTCATTGTCCATGCTGGAGTGAATGACTTGAGACGTACATCCCTGGATTACATGAAAAGAGACATGGAAGAGCTCTTGGATCATGTGGCCTAGGCAGGTATGACCCTAGCCCTGAGTAGCATCCTGCCTTTTCCCAAAATGACTACCACAGTATAAGGACAAAATGATTGACTTCAACAATTGGCTAAGCTTCTGGTGTCATTCAAAGGGGATCCAGTATCTATCTGCCTGGGAAGACATGATCGACAAACCACGATGCTTTGCCAGAGATGGTCGGCACCTGTCACCCCTGGGATTCAGGTTACTGGCTAAAGCTCTTGCCACCCCTATAGTGCCTTTTTTAGGCACGGTTCAAAGGATACAACCACCACTGTAAAAGATACAAGCATGCAAAATCTGAAGGTAATTCTACTCAAGGCTAGAAGTCTAAACCTCAAAACGCACTCTCTCGAGGCACTCTTAAAAATGGAGAACATTGGTATCTGTGGAGTAACTGAGACCTGGTTCAAGGCTCCAGAGAGCACCCCTGCAATACCAGGCTACAACTCTTACCACACTTTTTGGCCTCAAAACCAAGACCGAACACTAAAGGTGGAGGAGTGTCCATATTCACCAAGGATATTCACACCTCCAGGCTAGTTGCCCAACATAATGCATCTGAAATTCTCCAGGTGCAACTAACAGTAGGTAAGACTGCAATCCAAATTGTAGCTTGCTAGAGATCCCCCACCATGCCCCAAGATTCTCACTACACCTTTCTAAACATACTGGGAAATATTAAGATACAACCAAACACCCCAATACTGGGTGATTTCAACTACCCTGCCATTAACTGGGAAAACTACTCGGGTACCAACTCCTTTTCCCAACGGTTCTTGGAATTCATAAATTCCAATGCCCTGGATCATCTAATCCATTGTCCCACCAGGGGCTCCAATATCCTATACCTGGTCATTACCAACATGGGAGATAGATGCTCCACACCAGTGGTCACCCCCTCATTGGTCAGGTCTGACCATAAGCAAATCACCCATGACATACACATACCACTCCCACTCCCAGTAAGGAAACCTCCTCAAAAAACTTCTCCAAAGCCAACTTCATACTACTGAAGTCAGAAGTGACAAACATCATGACACCCATGCAGACAGGATCTGAAAGTTCGACTGCAGAATCCTACACTAAGGAACTGTACGAGCACATCCACTCATGTATGAATCGTGCCATCCCAAATAGAACCAAGATGCTCTTCTCCAAAAAAAGGAAGCTGATCTGGTGGTCCCCTGCTATAAACAAACTATACAACAGAAGGAAGAAACTGTTGCAGAAAAGAGGAAAATCCCAGAATGCAAAAAATTCCCTCACCAGCCTCAGTAAGAAGCTGAGATCCCTCATAAAATCCTCAAAAGCTAGTTACGAAAATAAAATTGCCAAAGATTCCAAAGACAACCACAAGGTATTCTATAGTTATGTCAAGAATCTAAATGCCAATGCTCAGATCTGTTCTGAGCTGCAACAGAATGGCATTAAATATACTGATCCCAAGGATATCGCCAATATCCTGGCAGATCAATTTAGTGCCAATTTCATCCCCATCTTATCCCCTAAAGGGCCCATCTCAATACCAAAAGATATGCCATATTCTGGTAATCACTGCCACACAGGTAGAAACCACACTCTCTAAAGCTAAGACTACAGCATCAATGGGGCCAGATGTCATCCCAGGCTGTATGCTACAGGACCTACAAAATGAACTGTCATCTCACCTAAGTGTCATGTTTAATCATAGCCTCACCACAGGCTTTGTGCCCACAGAGTGGTGGACAGCTACAGTTATCCCACTCCACAAGGGGGATCTGCCTTGGATCCCGGGAACTACCATTCCCATCAGTCTGACAAGCCTGATCTGCAAGGACATGGAATGCATTATCATGGAACTTATAAACAAAGACATTGGCAACCTTCAAACACTGAACCCTGCACAGTTTCGGTTTGTGAAGGGCCGATCTTGTCTCCTGAATTTGATTGACTTCTTTGAATCAGTCTCCAAAGCTGTGGACGAGGGTAAGGTGGTCCACGCAGCCTATCTGGACCTTGCCAAGGCCTTAGACACCATCTCCCACTCTGGAATCATAGATAAACTTACTAAGCTGGGCATAAATCCCTACATCACTCGACAGGTTGCCAACTGGCTTACTGACAGAACCCAGACTGTAAAAGTAGCCGACTCCAAATCCAGCTCCAGACAAGTGACAAGTGGAGTACCTCAGGATTCAGTCCTGGGACCACTCTTGTTTGCCATCTACATCTCTGAAGTACAGGCCAGCACTAAGGGACTCTGGCTAACAAAGTTTGGAGATGCCTGCAAACTGGGAGCCATTATTGAATCCCCAAATGATGTGGATATTCTACAAAAGGGCCTTACAGAAACAGATGCCTGGTGCCAGAGCCATTGGCTCAAGCTTAATGCCAAGAAATGTATAGTTATTCCCATTGGAAAAAAACATGTACCCATGAATTACCCCCATAGGTGGCAGTACACTAAACATTGAAAGTGTGATGAGAAACTTAGGGACACAGGTGGACAGTGGTCTCACTTTCAATAACCACATCACCACAACAGTCAGAAAATTCTTCTATGTGGCATACCTCATCACTAAGGGCTTTTCATCCAGAAAAAAGGAGGTCATTGTCCCACTGTACTCATCCCTCATTAGACCCATTATACAGTATAATGCCCCATTTGGTATGTACCTCACAAGACATCTGAAACTGATGGAAAGGCCACAGAAATACTTCACTAAAAGAATCACAGGCCTAAAGCAGATGCCATATGCTGACCATCTAAAAAAAACTCCAGCTATACTCTGTGGCATATCATCTACTCAGAGGCGATCTCTGCTTAACATACAAGGCCATGTCAAACCCTGAGCTGCTGGACATGCTCCACTTAAAGAAATCCCAATCTCTCAGAGCCACACACTCCAGGGATCTAAACCTTGTCATCACAATGAACAAAACATGCTGGAGGGATAGGTTCCTGACTCAGAGACTCCCCATTCTCTGGAATAGACTGCCCATACATGTCAAGCAGAGCACCTCATTGGCCCTCTTCAAAAGGAACCTTGATGATTGTATGGGAGATAGGAAATTCACCCCAGGGATCATGTCAGTCACCCTGCTAGGCAGGGGTCCAGAGAAGTAAATATTGTGGGAAGAAATATCCAGGGAATTGTTATGACAGACGTGTATAGGCCCTACGACCAATAGCCTAGTACCAACCTATGAACCTAAGTAAGGCCCATTATAACATGCACATCAGCTATATCCAATTAATGTTTCCAGTACAATACACCTGTAAAGAATGCAATATTACAGTGTATGTAATAGAGCTAAATATAACACCCAGTACATCTATACTGAGAGTGATATGCCAGTAGTAGTATCACTGTCTCAGGTATGTACCATGAGTTTGGGCCTTTGCCCCCCATTACTTATGGCTTTGTTCTGTGTTCTTGTCAGTATATACTATGTGTAATCCACTAGCTTTCTTACAACAGCCGACCATTGTAGTTGGGATTGACAGGGACAGAGCTGAGATGTGATTGAAATTAGGGACAGTTGAAAGGCATGCTGTTAGGTTTTATATTGAAATATATGCTTTTTATTACTGCTTTTAATCTGTTTGAAATATTTCTGTATTCTTGGGGCTTTTCCCCTCAGGACTCAGCTGAAAATGGGCCATGGCCCATTTGGACTATCCCGGTGAACAAAATATAATTATATATAAATATAGATATATAAATATGTGTGTAGGTGTAGGACAGCAGAGTATCAATGACATGTCATCACCATAGATCTAAGCCAGGCTTACTGCTGTAACCACTATCCCCTATACCTCCATCAGCCCATCTGCATCCTTTTATATGTAGAAACTATTGCATACCTGGTGGAGTGCAGTACTCTTTTGTTGAACTTTGCTTAAGTAATCTTTCGATAATACACTCTCTTTCTGTGTTAAGTCTCATACAGACCTGATCCCCATTACCAGCTGCTTGCCTTTGTAAGGTACTGCTAATTAGCAGGCAATTGCCCCTGCATCACTCTGTGGTTCAGAATTGCTAACTGCAGCCAAAACAGCTGTATTGCACTATCATTAGCCAATGACATGCCATCACAGTGCAATATATAAGGCCATCATGTAGGCATTGGCCCCTGACTTAGTTTTTGAGATGGACATTACTGAGGTGTGAAGACTACAGCATCACAGAAGGTAAGTATAAACATTGTCCACTGTAGAGATTTATGACGTATGTCCACAGTTTTGTCTCATATGTGTGGTCAGCATCCAATATCATTGTGGTCATCTGGCAGTGCACTGGCAATCATTGTGGGCTGAGAAAATACACCCCTGGGATCACTTCATTGGCTCTGCTTGACAGAAGCTCAGTTAATTAATCAATGAGGCGGCAAAAACCGACACACTCTGGCTAGGCTTAAAAATGCCCTCGGGCAGATAGCTTAGTACCTACCTATGAACCTAGAAACCTATGAGGTCAGTATGGGATGACACACATGTGTGTCACACTGCATACCCATCAGACTTTGCATGCTACTGCAATAGTTGTTATTCTGTCAACTATCTTTGTAGGGGCAAACTGCTACACATGTCCCTATCTGTGGGCCTTTGCCCCAACCCCCCATTAAGTATGGCTGTGTCCAGATCCCTTGTTCTAGGGTTTGGGAGGTGTGCTAGATCTGTAGCAGCTACCTTTGCATACAGCTGTGTACGCTGTAGGCTGCAGCTGTTGCTGTGGTCTACAAAACATAAGGGGGAGTGCAGACATTTTGGTGGATAACAAGCTGTATGAGTAACTGTGTCAGCTGTGTCAGGCCTGTTGTTATGGCAGAGCCAGGGCAAGGGTATTCTATGCAGTTCAATCGAGGTACGTGCTTAAGGTACATCTGTTGTGCAGCAGTGCAACTAACAGAGTAGTAGGCGACATATAGTTAGCCTATATGGATATGTGCATTGTGTCTCTGCCTGCAGGCCTCTGTCTTGCAAAACTGGGTAGCAGTTAATTAAGTTGCAGTAACCTGTAGGAAGTAAGATTGCATATTTCAGTCATTGCTTGCTGTCTTCACAATAATGTAATTGAAGTGCAGCACAACACTGGATCTGAACTCGGGACTGTGTGTGGCAAAAGGCACCGCATACACGGCATTTAGCAGACTGAACTACTGAGACACTGCAAAAGCATGTATTTTTGCAGGATATATGTACACATATACAGGCTACTAGAAACATTTCCATATCCATGAGTATGCGAGTGATTTTATATGGTTGTATTTCGGTACCAGGGTCCCAGTTGTACATGTACTTTGCCATTGCTGCCTTAGCAGGTGTCTTCCCACGAGTTGCTGATAAAAGGGCATATATACCTGCTATCACAGGCCTTACTTGCATCCATTACTATGCTTTTGTTATTACTTATTATTGCACCAGAGTCCAGGGTACACTCCCAGTTTTCACATTAGTATTTTATTTCAGTTACATGGGTAATGTCTATAAGTAGCAAGCAGTATGCTTTGCTGGAAACACCTGTTTAACCAAAAGCCTCTGTAGTGTGGTGGGTTAATGCAGTGTGCTGTAGTTGAAAGGCTCTCAGGTCCAACACTTGGCAGAGGTGTTTATTTTCTACATGTGAGTAACACTGCAATAAACACATATAGACATTAAAGCACTTTAAAGCTCATTTAAGCTTAGCTAAGTGAAGTGGTGCAGTGCACTGTGCCGTGCCACTCCATGCACATCTGTGCAAATGCATGTGCTATGGCCAGTTGAGGCAAGGTAGGCATATCTCTGGGAACTGGCCTAACCTGATGTGCTGTGGTGATGGAGGTATAGCAATAGGTATAGGTTAGTTATGAACACAACATAGTTACCAATAGCAGCATGCCAGAACAGTGGAAATAACCCAATTACATGTCAGTGCATATTATGTGAAACACAACAATACATGACAGAAAATTCAGTATGTTAGCAGCATATCAGTAACAGTTATAGCATAAGGCCAATAAAATAAGTTATTTAACAAGATAAGTTAATATGCAACCATTATAATACATAACAATAATAATAATACACATGCCCAAAATACAGGTAATTTAACAACACGTGAATAGTAAACCATAACCAATGGATAACAATAACAAAGAAATGAAGATAAGGGGTGGGGAGAGAGAGAAAAACTGCCCATTAGTACCATTATAGGCTATTTACTTAACAGAGTACTGCTATCTACTCTACGGGTCTGTCCTTTCATTATGTGTACCTATCCTCTATAGCTGCTGTAGCACTTACATACCTCTCAAGCTATTTGCATGAGACAGTATGGGCTAAGCAGTAACAACTGCAGGTACACAACTACACAGAACACTTGCACATCAGGGGGACCTATATAACTACCAAGGTGTACTGCGGCTGATGTAGTGATACTTTGAAATTTAGGTAATCATTCTAATAATAATCCTGTGATAGACAGATTATGCACTACTAATTACATTATGTGACAGCGTGACACTTGAGAGACATGTATGTGTACAGTACAGAAACTAAACAACTATCATGACCTGCTTGGCAGGCATGGGGATAGAACCCAATAGCAATGACTGCACAGGACATTTGCATGGAATGTATGAATTGGCTGCCACAACTTTGAACAGTCACTCCAGGCATAAGAAGATTACACGTTATTTATTTCATTTTATTTTATTATCATATTTATTTCCTTTATGTTATTATGCTGTACTTTCACATTCTTGCTAATGATTTTAACAGTTTGTGACATCTAAACACACAATTATTTGCTCATAATGTAGGCTACCTCAGCCATTTACCTGTAGTTCCTGTGGAGAGAGAATCTGTAAACATTATGTAACTGATACTATGATATTTAATGCTACATAGATTCGAACCCTGGTCTATATTGTGGCAAAATGTACTATATAGACAGTGTAGTTAACAAATTGAGCTCCTGAGCCACTGCTGATTATGAACTGACTGATAGTTGCCTAAAGCTCACATGGTACCAATATATGAACTGGTAGTACTACTATAGTTGTATACTAGACTACAGTGACAGAGGAACACACGTGCATGAAATACAAGCATGACAGAGATGGTAGGTAATCTATACATAACTATATAGAATGCAGGTGCACACAGCATATTGTCACTGGTTTCAAATATCTTTGAAGTCATAAAACAATATCAGATCATGGAGTAGGATTCCTCACCCATATACATTGCTTACCTGCTGTTTGTGGATGACAGAATTGTGTGGACAATATTGGTCTAGAAACAGCCTTGAATGGTACTGCATGTGTTAAATAAGACATTTGGCTGCCATTATAGCATTGTTGCCTCACAGCAAGAGGTTCTCCCATTCGATTCTTGGCTGGGGTGAGGGGAGTGCCTTCTGTACAGAGTCTGCATGTCCTCCCCGTGGTTGGGTGGGCGTTTGAAAGACATGCGTAAATGGGCGTGCCTTTGTGGAAGGTTGAATGTCGAGCTGGCACCTCATAAAAATCTACTGCCAAATATTAGTGAACTGGAGTTCTGCTGTGGCGACTCCTAACCAGAAAAAGCCGAAAGACAACAACAACATATTTCTATGCTATAGCTATTACAGTGTTATACTTGACTGCTGCACCTTACCTTACAGCTTGAATGCATACAATTGCACTGCAATGGTGAAATCAAGACAAACCCAATGTACACAGTTTACCTTGCTGTTATTGGTAGTGGTTCATGTGTTATTGCAGAACAGTTGGTATTATTCATTTCTTGACAAACAGCTCTAATTCCACACTTATTTCACTATATACTTTATTATATATACTTGCATGCAGTTTCTGGTACTGTTTTGAGTTTTTATTGAACAACAGTTGTCATAATTCAGGTCTTGCAATACAGCTCTACGTCCACAGTTATTGCACTACATATTCTCTTATATATACTTTAATGCAGGTAACATTATTGTTTTATGTTTTTATTGCACTACAGTTGGCATCATTTATTTATTGAACTACAGAGCTCTATGTCCACATTTATTGCAATACAAACTTTACTATGCATACTTTACTGCAGGTAATGCTTTACTCTTTCTTGCTTGTTTCACTACAGTTAGCATAATACATCCAAACTCACCACACTCACAGCGCAACCTGGCATGCACCTCTCCTCTGCAGCTGTTGGGAGAGAAGCATATCATTAAGCATACCAGTTTAGCAGACATTCATATTAGATACTGGTGGTACAGAGGTAAAAGTATTTCCATACATGTGAGACATCCCCTGCCTGAAATCCTTGGACCCAGGTGTCCAAGAGATCCTCCTTTTGTCTCTTCAGGTTGTCATGATGTTGACAACACTGCTCATCTGTGCGGGGGATACCAGTTGCACTGGTGAGTTCCCTTGCCAGCCTGTCCCAGGCCTCTGCTTTGCACTCTGAGCCCTGATAACCTCTTTGCAGAAACCGACCTTCATGATTTTTTACAAGGAGTCGGACCATGACCCTGGACTCCAGGATGCCCCAACACTGCACCCGAAAGTGTCAACCCTCACCAACGCCAGACATAGATCGATCAGAGATCTAACTCCAGCAGATTATGCTATATTCCTGCCTATTTGGCTTAATGTAGTCTGTTTTCCCACCCTTACACACCATTGGGCAACATTTAAAAATGTGTTGCATCACTTAGCAGTGCGCATACCAACACAGCTCAGCTGAGCATTGTGAAAACCCGAAGATCCATATGCTTAGCCATGCTTAGTTTTGTGCAAACCAGCTAAGCAGAGCCAAGCAGTGCATAAACATTTTCAGCTGTTATTGTGTTTATGCAGTGGTTAGCAGGTCTAAGCAGGTCTTAGCAGAGCTTAAAGGAGCACAGTAGGCCAGAATTTAAATATAATTGGTATAATTTGTATCTCAAAAATAAATCCTTATTTTCTCATGCATGCATTCAAACCCTGCACCTACTGTGCATAAGGCTGTACCTCTATGCATTTAGCTATAAGGATATGTGGAATTCAGCTACACCTTTACATATACCTCTCAGCTGCCTATAAGCACTGCTAAGCACCGTGCCATGCCACACAAACCCACTCAGCTATGCTTAAGCATGACCTTTAAATAAATAATTAACTGCATCCAGTTTCTATTTTAGATGTCTGGCAGGTGGTTCAGCATCACTTATTGCTGCACTCCATGCCATGCTACCCAAACATCCTTTAAAAAAAAAAAAAAACAAATACTTACAACAATAAAATAAACAATTGACATTATACAGTTGGACAGTGCAGTGAGTGTCATACTCATCTGCAGACACAGTTGGCACTACACTCCCTACACTGAATCAATAACCGTGTTCCACAGTTCTCCTTCAGCAATGTGCCATGATTAAAACTTATGCCAGTCTGCCGAGGGGGAACTGTGTACATGGACATGGTAACATTCCATGTAGGTGCTACACTGTGCAGTTTGACAGTTATCTTCAGTTTCATATACCAGTGGCAACTTATAATATATATATTTCATTTTGCAGTAAGCCATTGCTCTCTAAGCGAATGCAACATTCCATGTCTCTGCAAGAAAACTGTGTTTATTTCTTAAAATAAAACTGCAGACTTAATAACAATTGCATTTTTTTTCTTTCTAATAAGATGTCTGCAAGAGATCTGAAAATATTGATGACATTTAATGGAACAATAATGTATTGCGATTTGTTTCCAGGCATAACATATACAGAAACACATACACACACACATATATAGTCAGTGATATGAAATGCAAATATGGAAGTGAATTTATGGTACATTTTCACTTTGGAGCTGTTTTTCAGTAAATCAAAACATGCAAATGTTTTAACTTTTGTGAATTGCAAAGAAGGCAATATGCTTCAAGTTGTAAATAATATGTATGGTTTACAATATTCGAAAGTGAAAAAGTATATGTTGTTTAGTTTAGTGTAACATCTGCAAAATTTGAACACAATAAATGGGGGAATTTAATAAAGCCTGCATAGAATTTATTTCTGTATAGACATAGTGGCACACTACTTACATGAAAGTATACAGGTGTGCGATCCAGTAAACAGTGCTGAGTGGACTGCATGAGCACACCTACACGGAAGTATCTATGGCATGCAAATGACCTGATAAGCAGGTGAATTGCATGCAAATGAGGGTGGTAGAGCAATCCAGGAAACCGATAGAAAATCTTGCAGATGCTGTGTTGGTGTCCATAGTGTACACAGAAAAAGTTCATGTACAGGATGTAAAAAGAACAACAAGGGCCATAAAATAGCAGGCAGATGGGTAGAAATATCAAAGCAGGCACAGATATGTTCAAAACTATCCACCTTGTGTCCAAAACTGTATGGAAAATAATTTAAAATAATTTCATTTTTTTAATAATCAGGGTATGTTTGTGTGGCGCGCCGCACTGCACAAATAAGCTGATATGAAAAAAAAAATAGTGTAAAACCCAAAGTTATTACTATTTGACAGTGATGTATTAGAGAACCCTGTGTGGAGTATCTGCAATGGTGGAATGGGTCTGTTGCTAAGGAGGCAGTGCCTGTAACCGTGTTGTTTTCATGTTGTGTGCATGGATCCCTATGCAAATGAGCTGGGGTTACTGAATAGCTCAGATGGGTATCCGTGTCTGCAGATCCCATCCATGTAGGCACAGAACTTTGTTTGTGTCCACAGAAGAGGTAGCTGACATCCAAGGAGGTAAGTCTAAGGACTTGCAAGTTCAATGGAGCTCAGCGGTGCCTGTTTATGTGGCATGACACTCTGCTGAGCAGAGGGTGTAAACAGTGCCTGCTAAGTTTTGTTTACCTTCAGGGTACATGTTTCAGCATGTTTGAGCATTTTTCCACATGGCGCCACCGTGCTGAATGTGACCTTTCATGTGGCCATGTACACTGAGTGTTGAGCACTGTTTGCCTTTGCAGTGCATGTTTGTGTGGAGCACCCCAGTGCTGAGTGAAGAAGGCTCTTCAAAAAAAATTGGCTAAGAAAGGCAATGCTGTCTTAATTACTGATGACCCCTGTTCCACTTAAAATAGGGCCATTAACAGTCCTTAATGATGCACGTGGCAGGTGGAATGCTTCATAGGTAGCCAATACCACATGACCATTTACTGGGAGATGCTGACTATACACTGGAACTGTGGATGTTGGCACCCATCTGAAAGGCAGACACACCCACAGAAGAATGCCATAATGAGGCTCACACACAAACTGGGAACATCACAGAGCATGTATTAGGGCTGCTGAAGTCACAGTTCTGGTGCCTCGATATAGCTGGTGGAGTTCTGCAGTACTCTCTAGTCCCATGTTCACACATGTTCACAGTATGTGCCATGCTTCAAAATATGATCCTGCGGAAACAGCTGCAGCAGAATCAGTGAAGAGAAAGGATACATAGCCCCCCACCAGTGCATAGGTCACCACAGCCACAACCACAGGGAGACTCAGAGGAGGAAACCCCTGAGGTTGTCCCTGTAGGAAGATGTAGGCATGCCCAGTATGCCCTGGCCTTGGCCAAGAGACAGCAAATAGCACATGCACTGATAACCTAGGGCCCTGGGACTGACACCTTACTCAGACATATTAGTAAAATGATGCCAGCCAGCCCACATAACCTTTATCTAACCATGTATTGGCTGTGTACTGTGTGCATCAGACAGAGTCAGCCCCAAACTACAGGTCTGCCAACTGCTGCCATTGCAAGGTAAGTCACACACATATTTACCATCTGTAAGGGGTACTAGCATATGGTAGCATATGTATGGACCTGCTGCATGTATACAAGGGAATATAGTGGGCTACTGGTCTACTTGGGAGGATCTATCAGCCACTTGGGACAACAGGTACTCAGTCTAATAGTATGTGCTCCATAATATGCACTAGGCCACATGGCTGACAAGTCCACTACATTATGCAAGGGAGATATCTAACAGTAGGGTCACATGACAGTCACACAACTGTCCATGCCAGCAGAGTATGGGCTGTTTGTCCCTCACCACCATCACATCAGTTTACCCATACAACTGCTGTAACATTAAATCTGTAATGATATATCAGCAGATCAGCCAATTCCAGGGCTGTGACATAAAACCTGGCCACTTCCTCTATGTCTCACATAACGCAGAGCTGACAATGTATGTCTGTATGCTGCTGATTGTGTGATGAATGACACATCCCTGTCTGGCAGCCTGAGTGGCTCATTAGGCTATAGACATTAGGATGGGTGATGGTGTGGTTGGTTTGAATCTGGCAGGATCCACATCTTTTGCATGTGAGGTAGTTGTATGGTGGTGTCCCCACACACACTGTCATACCCCTCAATCTGCATGAAAGGTGGACAAAGTCAGAGAAAATGGAGAGACACAGGTCTAAAACTAGAGACAGACATTCAGATGCTCTGATTCACCTAGAAGGTGGCTAGTATGACAGTAGGTTGCATCAGTACAGCATATCTGAAGCATATAAAGTCCAACACTCAAATGTTAGTCTGTAGTTAGTACTATTCACTGACTGCCTTATACAACATTTTAGTGGAACACTACAAATATATGAGGAACAGGCCAGACATATGGAGTGAAATGCTGAACACTATGAAAAAAAAAACATGTACAATGAGAGGCATACCTCTCAACGGTACAGAGTTTTGCCTCATATAATTGAGCCGTTGTTCATAAAATTGTGGATTTCTGGCAAATTAGTGTCAAATCATTACAGACTGAAATTAGAAATTAATATCAGCCATTTGAGTGTCAGACATCATACCCTTCAGAAAATTCATGCTAAAGCAAAACCTGTTATTCTGTGACCTTTCTAAGTTTGTAAGTGCAATGTGACGCAATTCTCCCTATGTTTGGGCCTTTGCCCCACCTTTACTAATGGCTTTGTCCAGATTTCCTACTGTAAGAAGTTGAGAGGTATGGTGAGAGGTATGCAGACTGTCACCCTGTCAGAGGTGTTACATCATGTACCTCAGTCACATATTAATTACAGCACACAGCTGGGGAATGTCCTGGACAATGTCAGGGAAGTGCTGTACTGTGGAAATTGGTGCAGCTGCCAATGTCTGTAGCACACAAAATCCCTGCTCGGAGTTCAAGTACCTCTGACCTGGAGTCATCTTGTGAGTACTGACAGTCCCACTGGGCATGTTCCTACACTTAGCCAACTTGAGTGCAATTCTCTTGCCTCTTCCTCACAAAGACCTGCTATGTGGTAATACATCTGGATATACAGACAGCTACCTCTACATATCTGTCTGACCCTATCCCTCTCCCACATGCCAATGGTATCAGTCAGTATGTACCCCATATACATATACTACTGACACACACACACACTTATATATATATATATATATATATATATATATATATATATATATATATATATATATATATATATATATATATATATATATATATATATATACATATATATATATATATATATATATATATATATATATATATATATATATATATATATACATATATATATATATATATATATATATATATATATATATATATATATATATATATATATATATATATATATATATATACCGTATTCCTTCATAAATAAGACCTAACCAGAGAATAAGACCTAGCATGGTTTTCCAGGGTTGTCATGATATAAGCCCTACACCAAAAATAAGCCCCAGTTAAGATCATTAACAACACATGACGGACATGTTGAATTATAAAATAATATTATTGACACCCGTTGACTGAGGTTATCGTACTCTGCTCACCATTTTCAGACTTCTTCCCTTTGCAGAAAGTTGTAAGATTCTTTCCCTGGGAGTCCTCCACAATGCTTACTGTAACCCTAATCATCACTCACACTTTATGGTTGAGATCCTTGGCCCATAGATACTGGCAGGTGTACTTTGGTCAAAGTACAGAAAATGCAAGTAAAGCACGCGCACTTGATAATGAATGGCTGTGGTTGTGTCTTCTTAACCGTCGCCATTTTGTGTTGCCACACTGGTCTTGTAAGTTTTCAATTAACCCCCCACCCCAGACAAGATGAATGCAAAAAGAAAGAGCTATTCCATCGAGTACAAGAAAGGAATTGTGGAGGACTCCCGGGGAAAGAATCTGATGGCTTTCTGCAAAGAGAAGAAGTTAGATCTCTGAATGGTCTGAAAATGGCATGCAGTGTACAATAACCTCAGTCAACAGGCCAACGAGGGAAATGCTAAGAAGTGCAAGTGTGGATCAGGTCAGAAACCATTATTTCCTGAACTGGAAGACATCATCTGTGAATGGATTGCTAACAGGAGAGCAAAGATTTTGGTTGTGTGCAGGGCTGATATTCAAGCATTTGCCCTTGCAATGGCACCACAGTTAGAAATATCCCCAGAAGAATTCAAAGCATCACAGCATTGGCTGGATGGCTTCCTTCAGTGATATGAACTGTCTCTAAGAAGATCAATGACACTGTTCAAGCTGGAAGATTCTGAAGTTATTAAATGTGCACTTGCATTCAAGTCCTTTGTTGATGGCATCGACTTTTCTAAATACCAATTCTCTGACATGATTGCTATGGATGAAACTGCAGTGTTTATGGGCAAAGGATCTCGAAGAACAAGTGATCAGTGGGGTGCCTCATCAATCTACATTCCATCCACTGGTTACGAGAGTGCACGTGTTACCTGTATTTTGGCATTTCGTTTAGATGGAAAGAAAACCTCACCTCTAATCATTAGTAAGGGCAAGAAAGATAAGACTGAACGTGTTTCAGGCATTTACATTCTTGAAACTGAAAAAGCCTGGTGCACACAACTAGTTATAAGGAAGTGGGTTGATGTAATGTTGCCACTTGTTTTGCGAGGTGGCAAAAGAGGTATGCTAGTCTGGGATTCAGCCAGCACTCACTGCGCTAAAGACATGAAGAAATTCCTTGCACTGAAAATAATAGATCAAATAATGATTCCGGCAGGAATGACTGCTTATCTTCAGTCTCTTGATACTGCAATAAACAAGCCATTCTAGAACCATTTGCGCATGGAACTCAATGACTACATTGAAAATAGAAAGGAGAGAAATCAGCATAGAAACTTTGTGAAGCCTAACTTGCAGGAGGTCGTGACTTGGGTGAAAAATTAATGGGATAAAATCACTGACAGCTGTGTTGCCAATGCATTACGAGTAGGCTACTTGGACAAGCAGTGCTCATTTAAGGAGAGCTCTTATGCTAGACATGACAAATTGGGGCCAGTGGTTCTACAGGAAATGGAGTTGCAAGAAATTCAGGCTGGAATTCAGGGGTTGGAGACTCATGACAATGTTCCAGAAGAAGATGACATGACTGTATTTGAATAACTTTTCCATTATCGGGGTGACAGAATGGATTGCTTCTGCTTTCAATTTTATTCCCCTCCTCCAATAAACATGCATTGAGATTTTTCTGCACTTTCTGTTAAGCATGAAATATTGCACTGTGAAAGCCAAGGTGTAGATATTCTGAAGTTGAAATTTTGTTGCACTGTTTATGTAGAATTTTCACACAACTTTTAACACATTACTTAGAACTGTTGTCCAATAACAGAAACGTTCCAAATAAATGTCAATTTGTGTACATGAATAAATGTTGATATGTGTACATGAACAAATGTCGATTTTTGTACATGAATAAATGAATAAATGTAGATTGCTGAACAGGGGGGGGCTAAATAAGGCATCCCCTGATAATAAGCCCAAATGCATATTTCGGTGAGGGAAAGAGTATAAGACTTGGTCTTATTTTCGGGGAACTATGATATGATATATATATATATATATATATATATATATATATATATATTTATACATATACATAGACATATATATATATATATATATATATATATATATGTGTGTGTGTGTGTGTGTGTGTGTGTGTATGGGATCACTACTAAATCTCGAATTACAGAATCTCGAGACCCTGAATCCCAAAGACCAGAATTTCGAGATTCCATAATATTGAAAACAAAAAAAGAACATTTTTGAAAGCATACGTAGAGGGCAAGCCCCACTGCACCCACCACCCCCTCTGCAACTTAAATATACCAACTCTGAGATTGCACCACAGTAGACTGAACAGCAAAATAGTGCCATGCAGAGCAGAATGGAAATGTTGCAATTCACTCCACTGTAGTGTGATCATGCAGTTGGTATATTTAAGTGCAGGAGGTGTGGGGGGGGTGCAGGGGGGCTTGCCACCCTGCATACACCTGTCTAAATCTTTTTTTTTTTCACTTTCAAGATTAAGGAATCTAGAGATTCTGGTCTTAGGAATTCAGAGTCTCGAGATTCCATAATTCGAGCTTTAGTAGTGATCCCATATACATATATGTAATGTGGGGGTGCATGGATTTCCCCACATACCCTCAGAATGCTGAGGTTATCTGTACTGACATATCAAAACAATTGCCCAAAGGAACCAAACCAAGGCTGGGACAGTGCATAATCCACTCATCCCAGACCCCTGTGCCTGTGGAATGTCACCTTGCAGATAGACACACTTGAGCAGGTACTGTACTGTACAGTGGTTCAATGCATGCCATGGGCAGGACATCTTGTTCCTGGCCAAATGTGTGCCTATCTAACTGCAGCCAGCCACATATGCCCATACTGCTAACTGTACACACATAACAGGGATACTGACAGGTACCCCACTCCTAGGACACTCAATAAAATAACAGTACCAAGAAATATCACTCTGCAGACCACACATGCTGACAATCACATCTGCAGCAGATGTACTCTGTGGTGCACGTGATAAATACTGCAAGCTACAGTGTATGATAGTAGATAGGTAGGGGTTCTAATCTGAAATCAGCCAACTCTGTGTGTGTGTTTGTACATATATCCCCATGCAGCACTAGGGACAGCCTGTATGGGCTATCCATGTGCAATGGTTATGCATTTTATGGGCCTGTGACTAGCTCCTGGCCTCTACATTGCCCCCTCGACAAGGCCTGCTGATGCCATCCACCTTAAGAGTGTTAGCTGACACTGTAATATCAAATAAACTCTGCGGTGCATGTGATAAATACTATGAGCTATAGTGTGTAATAGTAGATAGGTAGGGGTTCTAATCTCACATCAGCTAATTCTGTGTGTGTGTAAATATATCCCTGTGCATCACTACAGACATGACATTACAGTCTATCCATGTGCAATGGTTATGCACTTTTTAGCCCTGTGACTAGCTACTGGCCCTAAATTGCCCTCTTATATATTATCATAACCAATGTCTGCCACCTGTCTGACTCAGGCACAGGATATTTGCAGACATGTCAACACCATTAACACACCTTCTAGATTTGTAAGTTCAGATAACCCAGGTGATATGTGGTCAGGGTAGCAGACTTCATCACAAACTATGAATGCATGCATATGCTCAGCTGGTGAACCTGGGAATATTGAGGCAATGTTTCAATTGCCTCATGTACACAGACAACCCTTTCCTCCTCCCACAAAACACAAATACATGCGAGAGATGCAACTATACGGCCAAACTGGAGGCTGAGCTCTCTCAACATAGGACTGGCAAGACCAGTCAGGAGGAGAAGGTTACCACACACACTATAGACCCAGTCTCACATAGTACCATTACAACCTCAAATCATACACATAAACACACAAAGACATACTCGGAGGCTCTGATCAAAAATCTACCAAAACAGCAGAGGCCACCAAAGCAGACACCCAAACAACCACCACCTCAGAACACAACACCCGCAACACATAGACCTCACAGTCAGAGTGTCAAACAGTCACAGCCCTTAAGGCCAAACACAATGCCAGACACACTAGTCATTGGTGACTCCATAGTCAGACACACTGATGTCCCGCTCACCAGACTGAGTAAGGAGAAGGTCACAGTAAGCTGCCTGTCGGACGCTAGAATCCGCCACATAACGCAAGCACTCATGTCTCTCAACAGCAGGTGCAAATATGACTCAGTCATTGTCCACGCTGGTGTAAACGACCTGAGACGTACCTCCTTGGACTACATGAAAAGAGACATTGAGGAGCTCTCTGATTATGTAGCCCAGGCAGGTATGACCCTGACCTTGAGCAGTATCCTACCTTCACCAAGAATGATGCCACAATACAGAGATAAGATGATCAGCTTTAACAATTGGCTTAAACACTGGTGTCATTCAAAGGGGATCCAGTATCTGTCTGCCTGGGATGACATGCTGGACAAGCCACGCTGCTTCGCAAGGGACGGCTTGCACCTGTCACCCCTGGGATTCCGGATATTGGCAAAGGCTCTTGCCACCCCATAGTGCCTTTTTAGGCAAGGCTCAAATTCTAAACCTACCACCCTAGAACACAAAAAGGAAAAACTAAGGGTAATGCTGCTCAATGCCAGAAGTCTAAATCTCAAAATGCACGCACTCGAGGCCCTTCTCAGTATGGAGAACATCGATGTCTGTGCTGTGACAGAAACCTGGTTCAAGGCTCCTGAGAGCACCCGGCGCTATCAGGTTTTACCTCATATCATGCGTTCTGGCCCCAAAATCCGGACAATACCAAGAAAGGAGGGGGGGGTATCCATATTCATCAAGGACACCCACACCTCAAGACTGGTGGCAACGCACAATGCATCGGAGACCATCCAGGTGCAATTAACCATAGGCAAGACTGCTCTGCAAATTGTAGCATGTTACAGGCCACCCTCACAAACTCAGGAAACTCACATGGCCTTCCTGAAAACACTAGAGGGATAAATGTATCACCAAACACCATCATACTAGGTGACTTCAATTACCCTAATATAGACTGGGAACACTACTCAAGCCCAAACACCCTAGCCCAAAAGTTCCTGGAATTCATAAACTCAAATGCCATGGAACAACTAGTCACCATCCCCACAAGAGGAGATAACATACTTGATCTCATCATCACGAACATGGGAGCACAATGTTCAACACTCGAAGTATACCCCTCACTGGTGAGATCACATCACAAACTAATCTCGCTGGAGGTCCTCATCCCACCCCCACCTGAAATAAAAAGACCACAGTAAAGAACTTCTCAAAAGCCGACTTCACACTTCTAAAGACTAGTGTGGTCTCCTTTCAGGCCCCCGAGCCGGCGGAAAACAATACTCAAGCCGCTGAATCACTTACAAATGCCTTCTACCAGCACCTGCAGGACTGCATGGATAAGGCAATCCCAAGCAAAACAAAGACTCTTTGTACCAAAGGCAAGCGTCCAGTCTGGTGGACCCCAGCCATAAACAAACTCTACAACAAAAGGAGGAAGCTACTACAAGATAGAGCAAAATCCTTAAAAGGTAAGACACCCTTGATCACTATAAGTAAAAACTAAGAGCTCTCATAAAATCATCCAAAGCAAATTTCGAGAGAAAAATAGCTAAAGACTCAAAAGACAATCATAAGGCCTTCTTTAGCTATGTTAGAAACCTAGGAGGAAACTCCCAGATATGCTCAGAACTAGTTCAAAATGATGTGAAGATTACTGATCCTACAGACATTGCCAACATACTGGCTGACAGGTTCAGTGCAAACTTCTCCCCTCCCCAAAGGAGAGATATCTATACCAAATGAGTGCAGCCCCCAAACATCTCCAGCCCAAGTGATAACTGCTCTCTCCAAAGCAAAAACACAGCATCCATGGGACCCGATGGTGTCCCCAGCTGTGTGCTCCACGAACTCAATGAGGAATTAAACCCACAGCTAGGACAGCTGTTTAATCAAAGTCTTACCTCTGGATACGTACCCAGGAGTGGCACACTGCAACTGTGGTCCCACTTCACAAAGGCGGTGCCTCCACAGACCCTGGAAATTACCGCCCATTAGCTTGACAAGCCTTATCTGCAAAGCCATGGAGAGGATCATAATGGACCTCATAAATAAAGACATAGGGAATTTGCAGACTTTGGATCCAACCCAGTTTGGCTTTGTCAAAGGCAGATCATGCCTTTTAAACTTGGTTGACTTTTTCAAACAGTCACCAAAGCCATTGATGAGGGAAAGGCAGTCCATACAGCCTACCTCGATCTGGCTAAGGCCTTCGATACAATACCCTACTCGGGTATCATTGAAAAACTCATCAGCTTAAATGTTAACCCATACATCACAAGATGGGTTGCAAACTGGCTGAGTGACAGAACCCACAGGGTCAGAGTTGCTGGCGCCATGTCAGACTCAAAGCCTGTCACAAGTGGTGTCCCACAGGGCTCAGTCCTGGGCCCACTCTTGTTTGGCATCTACTTTTCAAGTACAAGCAAACACAGGAGGGTTATGGCTGACAAAGTTTGCAGATGACTGCAAACTGGGTGCCATAGTAGAAAACACATCTGACACAGATATCCTTCAGAAGGGTCTCACAGAAACGGATAACTGGTGCCAGAGCCACGGCCTAAAGTTAAATGCCAAAAAATGCATAGTCATACTCTTCGGGAAAAACAAGGTTACCCCTAGCTACCAAATAGGTGGCAATCCACTGAGCACAGAAGAAGTTATCAGGGACCTGGGGACCCAGGTTGATAGTAGTCTGTCATTCGACACCCATGTAGCTAAAGTAGTTAGGAAGTCCTTCTACATTGCCCACCTTATCATGAAGGGATTCTCATCTAGATCAAGGGAGGTCATAGTCTCCCTTTACTCATCACTCATCAGACCAATGATTGAGTACAATGCCCCATTCGGAATGTATCTGACCCGACACTTGCAGCAGCTGGAGAGGCCACAAAAGTTCCTCACCAAAAGGATAAAGGGTCTCAAAAATCTGTCCTATGCTGCCCGACTGAAAGAACTCCAGCTCTATTCAGTCGCTTACCGCTTGCTCAGAGGTGACCTTTGCCTAACATACAAGGCCATGTCAAACCCAGATTTGATGAATATGCTTCACCTCAAAAAATCTAGATCCATCAGAGCCACAAGGGCGGGAGACTTAAACCTCGACACGGCTATTAATAGGATGTGCTGGAGGGATAGATTCATCACCCAAAGACTCCCTATGCTGTGGAACAAAATCCCGGTACATGTGAGGCAGAGCACCTTGCTGGCCTTGTTCAAGAGAAATCTTGACCAATGGATGGGAGATCGCAGATATACCCCAGGAATTACCTCAGTGTCACTGCTCAACAGAGGCACAGCAAAATAATGGGTATAGTTCCCCATACTAAAGGGGTGGCGTAAGCCACAAAACAATGGGCTAGGCTTATAAATGCCCTCGGGCAGATAGCCTAGTATGAACCTATGAACCTATGCTGACTGTCCCCATTGTCCCTTATAGACTGTTCTACACATATGCATCTAGGGTGCCATACACTTATACTGCTGTACCTTGCTGATGTCATATTTCTGCTGTGCTATGCCATGCCATCCTCTGCCACTGTATTATCACTATGTGTCCATAGTGTATCCCCTCAGACCCCTGGAATGGAAACATATACAGGTCCATGACACAACTGTCATTCTGTAACACTACTACCAGTCCAACATCATGCAACAATGATACACAAAGTGTGCTGTGTAGTCATGACACATACCAGCATAGTGTACCTGTAGTGGCCACAACAAGTGGCATGGTATAGCAATACCTTTAATACAAAAGTATGTGTCAACTGATATAGACACCCTGTGCATCAGACACATAGTAGCATTTCCCTGCATCAATGGCAAGGATGGCAAGGATGTGGCCATACCTATCAACCTCTCAACACAAGAAATCTGGACAAAGCCAGAAAAAATGGGGGGACAAAGTTACAAAAATAGGGACAGATGTTAAATATTGCTCGTATAAACTTAGAAAGCTGCTAGAATGACACATTTACACTATTATATATTTTCTGAAGGATATAAAGTCTGAAACTCAAATGCATATAATTTTTTAGTATTATATAGAGACTTCAATCCTCAATAATTTGCCAAAAAAACACAGATTTTATGAGGAACAGACCAAAAATAAGAGGCAAAAATCTGGACATATGGATATGGCACAGTGATCTTCACATGCATGGTGTGTGGTGTGGGGGTGCCAGAAGCGTAGGTTGTGCCAAACAGTTGACAGCATGTGTGTGAGTCTGGAGGGGTGTGAGTTAGATGGGCCATGGAGAGGTGTCATTTGTGCCCATAGGTGGACCTGCATGTGACAGCAATGTTTGAGTGTGTGTGTGTGTGTGTGTGTGTGTGTGTGTGTGTGTGTGTGTGTGTGTGTGTGTGTGTGTGTGTGTGTGTGTGTGTGTGTGTGTGTGTGTGTGTGTGTGTGTGTGTGTGTACACAGTCAAGGCCAGTGCTAGCCCTACACATGTGTATGTTGGACAGCTGTAGACTGTACATGGTAAAGTGGATAGTTCACTGTTTTTGGCCAAGAACACTGGAACTGGCTCTACCTAGAGTAACACTGGCACCACCATGCCTAAGGTCCGATGTAGTGTTAGTACCTGACAGTGACTGCAAAATGCTGGGGATGTGTCCCCCATGGGACCACCCAGGACCATATGACCATGGCCTGCCACATCATGGTCTGGACAGCACACTACCCTCTGTAGCACTGGACGTACTGCTGCTACAGGATCGTGGCTGTACATGGCCACATGGACTCTCAACAGATGGTGTTGCGGCCCTACGTCCATGTGTCCAATGTCCTCTGGGACAGATTCAGCCCGCAACAACCCCAACTGTACCTCACTATGGCCATCAACAACAACAACCTCCAACAAGATGTTCCAGCACAAACAATGTGTGGTCTAAGACAGACACTGTCTCAGCCCACAATCTGGTCACTGCATCAGTGAACCATTCCAGGGTGTCCCCAATTGAGTGGAGACAGTCATGGATGTCAGACTGTGCTGCATTCATAATCCTAAACATCCATCTGGTGTTGTGTTCAAAACATGCCTGTGCCTCCATGATGGCCCAAAACATGTGCTGAATGACCCGTGATGTGATGCCTGTGATAGGTGGTGGATGGACAGCAGTCCTCCTACAAGCACCCCTGTCAAACCACCTGTGTGGGACCTCACTAGCTCTCTGGCTATGGCCAGTGTCTGCACTCACTGATGCCATAGTTGCCACACTGTCCTGTTCAATGTCACCACCCTCTGACTGTCCAATATCTGTGGCCTCTGGGGACTGGGTATGTGGGGGCGTACTGACTGCGTGCAGTGAGAATGGGGGCAGAAGAGGGATATCAACCTCTGGGACAGATTCAGCCCACAACAACCCCAACTGTACCTCACTATGGCCATCATCATCATCAGACTCTGATGAGACACTGACATCAGGTTGTGAGGGGGACAGACTCAATCCCCCTCAGACACCTGTGAAAACCATGACAAAACCAGTACATTACTACCTGCACATTTATGTATGGTAATCCAGACAGACTCATATAACTGAGGATCCACAACTGCATTACCAGTCACACATCGGGTCTATAGTAGACATTTGAATGTTTAAAAGTTCAAATAACTAAAGAACAAACTTTAATGGTCGAACTTTTAAAAGTTCAAATATCTATAAAAACAAAATAAAAAAAAAAAGTAAAGGGTTTATGCAGGGTGGGAGCCCCCATGCACCCCTACACCTCCTTCTATTAAAATATACCAACTCCGAGATCGCACTTCAGTGTGTTACAGTGCGGAAATGGAGAATGTCCTATTTCCTACACTGTAGAGTGATCTTGGAGTTGGTATATTTAAGTAGTGGGAGTGTGGGGGGTGCAGGGGGCTTGCCCCCCCCAGCTTACACCCTTTAGTTTTTCTTTTTTCCTTTTGTTTTTTTTTTCTTTTTAATTTTTATATATATTCAAACTTTTAAAAGTTCGATCACTAAAGTTCATTCTTTAGTGATTCGAACTTTTAAATGTTCGATTATCTAATATAGACCCCACACATCCTCTCATCTCCACTCCCATGCACAGTAGACAACCTCACACCAAGTCGAGCCCTTTGTAACATGCATGTTATCCACATTCAGGTAAATTTGCCAATACAATCTGCCAGGAAGGTATGAAATATGGCACTATACATGACAGACCTACACCTAAAACCCAGTACACTTATCTTGAGAATGATATGCTAGTACTAGTGTCCATACCTCTTAACTATACTGAATTTTTTGGTTATTACTGGTTTTGAGGTTCAAAAAATGGGGTGCCACGATTCACGACTGGCACCCCTTAATTGCCAATTTTCCTGGCTTTTTTTTTTTTTAAACAACTTTTACAGCTGATGTCATCACGTGCAGACATCAGCTCTATGAAGAGCCTGTCGGAATTAGCTCCACTGTACACAGTATGCATGCTGTGTGCAAGCAATTTCAAATCAAGAAGTAGCGGTTCTTTTTGTGACCCAAGTCCAACTGACCATATTTAAGCTACAGCCATGCACTCGAACCAGGCCAGGAGCTTTTCTGCAAGAATCCAGACAGTGTGTGAGCCGGGGATCCCCAGGTACTGTGTATGGAGCATCACATCAGTGTTTCTTCTGTAACAGTCCATTTTTCAGCTGCAAGGACCAGGTATTATGTGTTTCTGTTTGTGTGTATGAGTGGTTCATTAATTCCATGCCATGTAGCTCGTTCAGGCCACTTTGTATTTGTGTAATATATTAATGTAATTTGTAAGCAGCAGCTCACAGTCACAGATACTTAGTTTAGCAGCATCTGAACAGCTTGCTTGTGGTGTGTGTACTAAGTAAATGTAATTTCATCCACTCTGTTGCCACTAAGACTAAGATATATTTGAATGTAGCAGCTCGCAGCCATATTCCTCCACTTGTGTATTAATCATAGCAGTTTGTTGCAGAATGTGTATTGATTTATCGCATTTAGTAACAGCATGTCTGTGTGTGCAGTGTATCTCTACACACTGATAATGGTGTCCGACGTCCGTGTCTTCCATTCCATCAGTGGTGTAACTTAAGAGAATCTGCTTAAAAAGGTTAATAAGAAATAATGATTTTATGCAATACTGAATGAAAAACAACAACAACATATGAAAAACATGACACATTTTTGCTCGGAGAGTATTCTCCATGTTGCTGCCTAATACAGTACAACACTGTAAAATACAGGTTTGAGTATAATTGTCAATCTTTTAAAATCAATGCTTGCGTGCTTTTGCACTCATCTCTTGTATGAACATTATAGAAGTATGCAGGTCATATGTATTAATGTTTTGGTTAAGCTAGTTTTACCTCACTAATCTGAAACATCTGCAGCTAACAAGATAACTTGTTTTTGGTTTCACTAAGCAAACTTTGGTTGTGTTAACTGATGTGCCTGTCAAAGTGCATAGGGGATGGGGGTTAGGAATAAAGCTCATTTATCTAGTCTGCCAGCTAAATTTATCTGACATCAGTGATGTGTCACTGGTCAGTGTCATTCAAACTCTAAAAGTCTAGTTAATATTAAATATAGAGCCCTGCCACCAGGTGATACTGCAAACAAAAGCATCATATTCCTTGTTTCTGTACAAGAAAGCAAGTCCAATATGTATCTATATGTAAGCTGCCAACGTAAAATGAACTAATGATGCTATGATTAGAGGTGACTGCAAGGGTAGCTCAGCATGCTCTTCTGTAGTGATGATGATGATGATGGGTTCTAGCATCATGACAGTGCTACAGTATGGTGCTTCCTGCATATTATTTCTGGAACCTTCCTATCTTACCACTAAATACCATAAAAACAATAACCACTCTAGATAGCTCAGACTTGCAGTGACTACTGAAAGGCATTTAATTGTATTGTACGTGTCTTATTTGACATTTATGACAAAAAGCAAAGTCCACTACCAACTTTGTCTTGGGTATGTATTGTTTTTAATCATTATTTAATAAGATATTAAATTATATAGATTAACTCAGTAGTACTGAGCATTTTTTTTACCAGAACAAGAAGGAATCAGCAAATTTGTATCAGCTTTGCAGTCCATCAGTTTAGCATTTCCTTCTCAAAAAAATAGGGTGAGTCAGATTTGCTCTCCAGTCCAGTAGTACAATGTCACTGAACTATAAAGTTGTCTGCTAGCAGCAATCTCTTCATTAGTTACAGATCTCTTTAATGTGGAATCATTTAGATTACTTTTACTTCTGCAGAGATTGTACATATTTACTAATACTCATGGATTGTAGATGTCTGAGTAAAATTTTATGATGGAAATGTTCTTAATTCTGAATTGGGATGTTTATCATTATTGGTTCATGCATTTTGTTTCATTACTTACTAGAAAAATGTTTGTTCAAAACAATAAATGTAAAATACACTTTAACAAGTGTGCTGTATTATACAGGGAATGTAATTTAATACAGTCAGAAAGGTGTATCAGAAAACACATGTATGTTAAATGTGCAAGGGGCCTATGATTTGAAAACAGCCCAAAGGTAATCTTTAGCCTCCACTGGCCAGATGCATTTTCTTTGAATATGGGTTTCAATACTGTTTCAATGAATGTGAGTTTCAAGGGCAGAGAGGTTTTAATGCCAAGTCAATTTTCATTGTGAAACTGTGTTGCTTTGTTTAGCAGGTGTCTATTAGTGTTTGTGCTATAAAATGTTAAATAAAATCAAAAGTTTTAAATGAAATCCAAATAATCATTGTAGAAGTAAAGCAGTATGCACATTGCAGTAATCAGCATACAGATTTGTACCTATTCTTCATGGGCCTTTGTCTAGATTTTTGATATTTCCAGATTGAGTGGTATGCTAATGTCACTGCCTGTGGTATATGGCATCTGCCTTTTGTGTTTGAACAGGCATCTTGGAGTAATTGCCTCATGTATACCAGGCTATGTAGTCACTCATAACTATAAATGCAGACATGTTGATGGTTGTTCAAATACACCCCTGTGACTAACCAGTCTAAGAACTGTAGTTATCTGTTCCAGAATGGAACACACAAATATTCTACACTGGCTAAACATGACATTTGTACATAGGGCACTATGGCAGCCCTTAAATTTCATAGGGTATATATGATCCATAAAAACTGTATCACACTTACCAGGAATAGGACCCTGGACTTGAGCCATTTCTGATGGACCCATGAAAAGGTGAGAGAGAGGTATTGTCAGCACCACCAAATGCTGCAGCACTACAAGGTAATATGTGCATATATCCACATGTACAGTGGCTGCTGTGGTACTGGCTGTATTGTTTACATTCTGAGTATGTGTGCACAACTGAACATAAAACCTAACACCCATGTACAGGTATGTACAGCCTGTCACAATGATTGATACTGTATTAAATTGGTGAACACAGTATGCTTACCTGGATGCCCCTCTGCTGTGAATATTGTGGCACCAGCCTCCTCAATGTATCTTGTGATTGATGCCTAGTAGCTGTCGAGTTTTCCTATGCTCGTCAAGAATTACTCTGTGGCCTACAGTGGTTGTTCCATCGCAGGCCCTCCACTGGTGGCGGCACGATCGCTGGCAACATCAGCTGCCCTTCATTGTGCAGCATTCAGCATGTCTGTGGTTCGGTGTCAGACCTGCTCATAGGTCCTATCCTGTTAGTTAATCTGATTGACATCCCGCACAAGGTCTGCCCACAATGGTGCCTGCTGCTCCTGATTATGCCTCTTCCTGGACAACATGATCCGATGGCGCTGTCTAAGTCCATTGAGTATCATGTCATTCTCTGCCTCTGAGAAGGAGGCATGTCTTTGATGGTACATGGTGCCTGAAAGACAACAAAAGGGGAATACATTACAGGATAGCTATGTGGACATCCCACTATGTACAGATCCAGCACACCTGTAATTGCCTGTACTATCCACTGCTCCCTCACACATCATACCCAAGAGTCTGGCAACATGTTACATGTGTGGATACCAGCCAGATAGTAGCAATATTGGGGTATGTCCCTGTGTGCCGTGACAGATTCTGCTGTATGTTCCAACACCCAGCAGTGCAGTCTACTGTGGTGTGTCTCCTATGGGCAAACTCCCACTAATATGTCATATGGCCACTGCCAGACAATTAGCAGTGTGCTATTACAACTGTATGGGGACAGTCCAGCAACACCAGTGTGCCACAATGACAGAAAGCAATGCAAACCTGCAGTAGTATATGTTCCCTATAGGCATCATACTTCTCAACTATACAGATGTTTGCAGACTGTCAGTATATTTGCCTCATACTTTTGGTCATTTTCACACAAACTTGAGGATCTCTGAGAAATATTTAAACACTGTTGTTGAGTTTGGGTCTCTGATCTGAATTATTATTTGTGACCTTGGACATTGATTATTATTTACAGTCCTAATGATATGGGAGTTAACAATGTCAGGATGTTTCTTACGTGGTTAGGTAATATGAGTAATAAGATTATTCTGGTCTGCTCTCTATTAGAATTGATATTAGAGAATAAAGTTTTATTTTTCAGGATGATTTTTATTTGCAGAAGGTCAGTGTTGTGATGGAGACAGCATGTGCTAATTCTTATGGAAATGCTGTTCTTGTTCAATGGGAATTTGATTTTTTTGTATAATAATAATTCATTTTCAGATTATTTAGTTTTTTACAGACGTTTTGTTGAGATATATTTATTTTATGGAAGGTACTATGGAAAGTTTTGTTAAATTTTTAGATTATTTACATAGCACTACATCATTTTTAAGGTCTAAATGTACTTATTCCTTTTCATCTATTGATTTTTTAGATGTTTTGATTAGTAAGGATGAACAAGGCTTTTTTGAGAGTAGAGTGTTTAGAAAACAGTGCAAATAGAATAACATATTAGATAAATCTAGTATGCATCCTAGGCACGTCTCAAAGAATATTGTCAAAGGTCAGTTATTAAGAGAAATGCGTTCACATAGTAAGAATGCACTAGCTGAGCAAGCTCTTTTTAGAAGTTCTGAGTGGTTTGCTTCAAGAGGTTATTCTGCCTCTGAAGTTGGTCATATGAGTCAATTAGTATTCTCCCAAAGATATACCCTTGCTAAGCCTTACTTTAGTGAACAGAATATTATTCCTGATAATGACTTTAATAGACAACAAGAGAGTCAGTTACATCTACTTCTGACTCATTCTAGTGGCATGACAGAAATATGTAATATCATTAAGAAAAATTTGCCAGTACTATTGGCCAATAAAGAAATTAGTGATGTAGTTGGCTCTAGACCAAAGTTTGCCTTTAAGAATAAGAAATCTCTTAAGCGTCAGTTGTGCTATAGGAATTTTAATAGTATTAGTAATGCTATTAGCTCTGAACATTTAGGTACTTTTCCTTGTAGAGGCTGTTCGGTGTGTACTTATGTGTGGAGTACCAGTTTTGTTATATGTCCAGTCAATAAACGTAAGATGGAGTTAAACTTTTATGCAGACTGTAGAACTAAACATGTAATTTACTATGCTGAGTGCTCTCGCTGTCAAGCCTACTAAATGGGTAAAACTAATCGTAGTTTGAAAGAAAGAATGCTACAGCATATTAAGCACATTAAGAAATTAGATGAACGTAGTGCATTAGCTAAACATGTTATTGATAAGCGTTCAGGACATGTTTTTAGATTTATAGCTTTAGAGGTAATGAAAGTAGGTATAAGGGGGTTGAGCTTAAATCTAGGACTGAATGTATGGAATTAAGGTGGTTTGAATGGGAAAGTGTCCTTGAAACCTATGTTGAAAACTCAGGGGTTAGCGCATTAATTGGATTTATATTTTATTATTATAAATAATTTTGATTAAGTTATATTGTTTTTATAACTTATGTTTTACATTAGTACTTCTTTTCAACTGTGTTTATTTATATTATTGTGTATTGTGCTTTTAAAGAGGTGTGTTGGAATGCATGATTCTGATTGGTTCTTGATTTTTGACTTCATGAACACATACTTTAAATAATGGACTTAATTTTAATTGTGAATGGTCTGATAATGCTACAGTTTGTAGTGAATGCGATTATCTTTATTCCAATAAATTTACTGTTTTTTAACCTGGTTCCCCTCGTGTGGTGGTCGGATTGTTTTTACTCTACAATCTACTGTCTTTGCAGGGGCACACCATTAGACATGCCCCTATCTGTGTGCCTTAGCCCCCCCCATTATATCTGGTAGTGTTCGGATCCCTTGTTTAAGGGGGTAGGAGGTATGGTAGGTCTGTAGCAGCTACCTTTACATACAGCTGCATCTGCTACAGGCTGTAGCTGCTGCAGCAGCCTAGCCCACATGGGGAGGGGAATGTGGGCACATTTGAGGACAGCAAACTGTATGCGTAACTTTGGCAGCTGTATTAGCCCTGTCATTATGGCAGAGCCAGGGTAAGGGTAACCTGTAGAGTCCAATCAAGGCATGTGATTATGGTATGTCTGTTGTTATGCTACAGTGCCAACAACAGAGTAATAGGCTACATATAGTTAGGCTATATGGATATCCGTACTGTGTCCCTACCTGCAGGCCACTGACTTGCAAATGTGGATAGCAGTTCATTAACTAGCAGTAACCTGTGAGGGTTAAGATTGCATGACTCAAGTCATTACTTGCTGTCTTCACAATAATGTAGTTGAACTGCTAGACAAAACTGGATTTGAACCCAGGACTGTGTGTGGCAAAATGTACTGCATACAAGGGATTTAACAGACTGCACCTCTGAGTCACTGCAAAAGCATGTGTATTTGTAAGATATATATGCACATACACCAGCTGTGGAAGCATTTCTACATCCATCAGTATGTGCATAGCTTTATATGGTTATATTTCTGACCCAGGGTCCTTGTTGTAAATGCACTTTGCCATTGCTGCCTTAGCAAGTATCTTTCCAGAAGTTGCCGATAAAAGGACACATATACCTGCTATCACAGGCCTCGCTTACAACCATTATTATGTCTTTGGCTGTCTACTGGTGTATTATTACAACAGAGTCCAAGGTACACTCCCATTTTTCCTATTAGCTTTTATTTCAGTTACATGCCTAATGAATGAAAGTGGCAATCAGTATGTTTTGCTGGGGTCTATATTAACTAACCGAACGCTTAAGTTGGCGAATCTAACATGATCAACCCACATTAAGTGAACGGGCATAACATCGAACAGTAGCAATGCCAAAATCTAAATATTCAAAATCCTTTAGTTGGCCCAGGCACGCATACCAAATAGAAACATAGTTACGTAAAGTGTATTGTGGTGAACTGTCCGAGACAGCACATATGAACGAAGTCAATCCCCAAAGCATATATAGACAGTTTCCAGGTTAAATTCACACTGGATGCAAAACAAACACTATACAAATAAACAGAGTTTAGAGTACATGAAATTTATCTTGCAATGCATGTATAAAGGGAAGGAAGACGTGAATGTCTGTGTTTTGCACATGTGCCAGACTGTACAATGGCTAATAATACACTGCATACACCCGGAGTGGTAGGGGAGTGCTACAAAATGGTAAAGTCACAGAAAGGCAGGGACATGCTTAATTTGGATGACTGTTTGTTTAATCTGGAAAAGTCAGTGAAGGACAAACACTATTGGTGTTGTAAACTGAAGGCAAAAGAGAAGTGTAAAAGTAGGGCAATTAGTAGTAAACAGATTGACGGGGAATTGCTTTTGAAGTTTACAGGGCACTACCATCCACCAGATATCACAGAGGTAGAGAAATACATAGCTTGTGATAATTTGAAACAGAGTGCACAATTGTGTAGGGACACACCCACATTAGTAGTAGACAATGTTCTAGCTAGTACATCAGTGGAGTCTGTTCTTACTTTACCCTCACGTAGATCGCTGTTGCAGCTAGTTAATAGGATGAGATGCAGGCATATCAAGAGTTATAGTAAGGTGTGTACTACATTAGATAACGTTGAACCCAGTAGCTGTTGTCTAAAGGAAGGTACATTCATCCAAAAGCGTAAGGTTGACATAGACAACAACTTACACGTCTTGGTATTTACAACAGCTGACAATCTGCGTGGTCTGAGTCAGGCTAGAATGTGGTTAATGGACAGGGTTTTTCTAACCAAAGCTTGTTTCTGTAGGCAGTTATACAGTATACATGCCTTAGTCATGGTAGGAGAGAATACTAAATGTCTGCCACTCATGTATTGTCTGATGTCCAAAAAGTGTTTCAGATCCTATAACTTCTTGTGGGAGTGTCTCTTTGATATGTTGGACAAAGCGAAGCTACGTGTGTGTGTTGAGTTCATCTTGTCAGACTTTGAGCTTGCAGCAATTAGGAGTCTTAAGTACAACTTTGCTGATGTCACTAGTAAAGGATGCTTGTTCCATTTTGCACAAGCCATTTGGCAAAAGGTGCAGGCTTTAGGATTAGCTACCTTATATGGGAAGTGTGTTACTTTTCAACTAAGTGTGAAGAAGCTCATTACACTTGCTTTTTTGAATGTTGATGAAGTTGTACCCGCCTATCAGAACTTGTGTAAAACATTCCCTAGACCAGATGAAGAGTTATTGACATATTTCTCAGATGTGTATGTGTTAGGCAAGTACCATAAACAGCTAACTAGGCACAGCGGTTTGGGCAGATTTCCCCCATGTTTTCAGTTCAGTTTTAGAATGTGTCTGATTTAAATAAGTTATGTTTACCACATATGCAAAACCACATAGAGGGATGGCATAGGAGGGTTCCCTTTCTGATAGGCAGGCAGATTTGTGACATGCCATGTGTTCTAGCTATTTTGGTACAGGAGCAGAACAAGGTCAACAAGACTAGACTTAGGTTGTTATCTGCAGTACCACCATCACTGAAAAAAGGATAACAATAGAGTGGTGTGATAGGTTGCAGACTGTACTTCAAAATAAAGCTTCATACACTCAGGATGACTTTTTACGTTCTGTTGTCATGCTTTTGAAGGTGTAGTGCAAAACCATTCCAGTTACGTAGGGTTTTCTTTCAGGGTTTCATTGTAAATTGCTCTGCACAATTTATTAAGTTTTATTAATTATGTTTCCCATCATGTGTATTTCACGCTTTAGAGTGTAGTTGATATGCATGGGTGTTTCGGAACTTCGGGGTTTTCAGCATTTATAGGTTTTCCTATACACACTGGGTGCATCGGTGTTGGCCAACCATGACAGTTCAATCATTTGATGTTCGTTGTTTACAGCTTTCGCTGAACTGCTCGTTCGCTTAATGTGGGTCGATCATGTTAGATTCGCTAACCTAAGCATTTGGTTAGTTACTATAGACCCGTTTTGCTGGACACATCTGTTTTACATCAGATCTGTGTGGTGTGGTGGATTAATGCAGTGGGCTATAGATGAAAGGGGCCTGGTTTTGAAACTTGGAAGAGGTGTTCATTTTGTACATGTATCTAACAATGTAATAAACACATTTAATCATTAAAGGTCATTTAAGCATAGCCAAGTGAAGTGGTGCAGTGAGCTGCACCATGCTGTTTTGCTTAGCTCTGCATAAATCAGCACTAAAAAATATAAAGAAAAGAAAAGGGGGGTGATAGAAAAGTGGTGAAATAGGAGCAAGCAGGGGGAAAACTATAGTAAAAGGCAGTTAGGAATGTGCAGGAAAGGTGTAGGAAAGATCCCTAGCACAGCTGTGCATTTTGACAGATTTTGTACATGAATTTGGACTCTCAAACCCCAGGGAGAGGAATGAGGACAACATAACTGTGTTGTAAAGCCAATTAGACCAGATTAGTGGTGTCCAGTGGCCATTTGTGTGACATGTAGAGCTATGTATTTTTTGTTTGGGGGGAATGGTTACCCATTTTTTTTTAAGGTGAGAGTGGAATGTAGAGGAAGTGACATAGGTACATTGGGGAGGTTTGAGAGGATGCGTTTCAGACAGACAAGACAGCAGACAGGGTCGGTGTGTGTGTTACATGAAGGGTGTAAACACCTTGGATGGGAAGGGTGTTGTGGAACCAAGTTGTATGTGCCTCCAGACAGCAGCAGCATGACTCACGTTCCCACCCATGGGACAGTTGACACTGCTCCTTCACTGCCCTGAGGGTGGCTGTGCTGGAGGATGGGTGCCAGGGCGTGCCTGCCCCACCAGGTTGGCCAGTGTGCTCTCAATCTGGCACAGGCAGTGTTCATAGCTCGGATGAACAATCCTGCACACCGTGACTGGCAGTTCATCCTGGGTGACTGCAGCCCCCCACCACTGCTCCCAGGGGGAGGCCAGGCCCTATCTCCTGAGGCAATTCCACCCAACACAGCAGGTGATACAGGGGCAGCAGAGGGTGCACCACTGGGCTGGGTCCCAGATGTGCTAGGACCCAGTACCACAGTTAGTTGAGGCAAGGTAGACAGATCACCGGGAACTGGCCTACCCAACGTGCTGTGGTAATGGAGGTATAGCAATAAGTATAGGTTAGTTATTAACAAAACATTGATAGTAATAACAGTATGCCAGAACATTGGAAATAATGTGAAACACAACAATCAATAACAGAACAGTCAGTATAACAGCATGCCAGTAACAGTTACAGCATGAGGCCAACAAAATAGGTAATTTAACAAGATATGTTAATATGCATCCATTATAATACATACACATGGCCCAAAAAACAGTTAATGTAACAACATATGTTAATAGTAAACCATAACCAATGAATAACAGTAATAAATAAATGAAGATAAGGGGTGGGGGAAGAGAGAAAAGCAGTCTGTTAGTAACAGTTATGCTTACTTCCTTAACAAAAGTACTGCTATCTACTCTACGGGTCTGTATTTTCTTTACATTTACAGTGAGTACAAGTTTCCTGTAGATGATGTAGCAAGTACATACCTCTCAAGTTATATGCATGGAACACTAAGGGCCAAATTGTTACAATACCAGGTACACACCTACACAGAACACATGCACATCAGTTGTACCTATATAATTATGAAGCTGTTCTGTGTGCTGAAATGGTGATACTGTGCAATCTAGGTACTCGTTGTCATGGTATTGCTGTAACAGGCAGATTACACACTATTAATTACATAACATGAAATTGTGACACTTGTGAGATATGTATGTGTACAGTACAGACACCAAACAACAGTCATACTTTGGTTGGCAGGTATGGGAGTAGAACCCAATATCAGTGACTGTGACTGCAAAAACTTTTAACAGACACTCCTGGAATATAGCCATACCAGGATTACACATATTATTTCTGACTGCACATTGCTGAGTTTTCACATTCTTAGTAAGGATTTTGACAGTCTTGGAAATCTAAAAACACTATTCTCTACTCATAATATGGGCTACCTTACCCAATTACCTGTAGTTCCTGTGGAGAGAGAGAGAGAGAGAGAGAGAGAGAGAGAGAGAGACACTTTGTGACCATTACATGACTACTACTGTAATATTTAGTGCTACATATCACTGGATTCACACCCTAGTCTGAATGTGGCAAAATGTACCATAGATAAAGCATTTAACAAACTGAGCTACTGAGTCACTGCTGATTATTGACCAACTGATATCTGCCTGGAGCTTACCTGGAAAAAAATATGACCTTGCAGTGCTACTACAGTGTTATACTAGACTGCAGTGACAGTGGAACACACATGCATGACATAAAAGGATAACACAGATAGCAGGTATACTATATATAGGTTCATAGGTTCATAGGTTATCAGTCTAACAATGCTGGAGTACATACTTTATTGTTAGTGGGTTGAAATATCTGTGAAGGCAACAAACAATATCAGATCATGGAGTGGCTACTTCTCCCATATACCTTGCTTACCTGATGTTTGTGGATAACAGAGAATTATGTGAACAATATTGGCCTAGAGACAGCCTTGAACAGTACTATATGTGTTAAACAATACTATTAGCAGATACTAGATATGCATTCTACAGCTATTACAGTGATATACTTGACAGCAGCACTTTACCTTACAGCCTGAATGCATACAGTTCAACTGCAATGGTTACAGCAAGACAATCCTGATATACACCATTTCCTTGGTGTTAATGATATGGATTCATGTTTTGTTGCAGAACAGTTGACATTATTTCTTTCTTTCGCAACAGCTGTAATTCCACAATTATTGCACTACAAACTTTATTGTATATACTTTATTGCAGTTCCTGGTATTGTTTCATGTTTTTATTGCACAGCAGTTGACATTATTCATTTCTTTCACAACAGCTTTAATGCCACAATTATTGCACTACACACTTTGTTATATATACTTTAATGCAGTTTCTGGTATTACTTCATGTTTTTATTGCACAACAGTTGGCATTAATCATTTATTTCAAAATAGCTCTTATTCCACAATTATTGCACTACAGACTTTTTTGTATATACTTTAGTGCAGTTCCTGGTATTGTTTCATGTTTTTATTGCACAATAGTTGGCATTATTCATTGCTTGCGATACAGCTCTAATTCCACATTTATTGCACTACAGACTTTATTGAATATACTGTAATGCAGTTAATAAGCCACAGTGGTGCAGCGGTAGTGTTGTCACCTCACAGCAAGAGGTTTTCCCATTCGATTCTCAGCTGGGGTGCCTTCTGTGTGGAGTCTGCATGTCCTCCCCATGGTCGAGTGGTGTTCGAAAGACATGTGTGAATGGGCGTGCCTTCATTAAAGGTTGGGCGCCAAGTCGGCACCGTAAAAATTTACTGCCAATCATTACCGGACCGGAGTTCCACTGTGGCAACCCCTAACTGGGAAAAGCCGAAAGAACAAGAACTGTCATGCAGTTAATGCATTACCCTTTCTTACTTATTTCACTGCACTTAGCATAATACATCTGTACTCACCACACTCACAATGCAACCTGGCCAGACATCCGGTATGTGACTTGACATTGCCAGCCCTCATATCTGTAGCTGTTGGGAGGGAAGCACACCATTATGCATATCAGTATTGCAGACATTCAGATCTCTGCCTAATATATAAAGTTATGTCAAACCCAGAGCTGTTGGACATGCTACACCTAAAGAAATCACAATCCCGCCGAGCTACACACTCTAGGGACCTAAACCTTGTCACCACAATAGACAGGACATGCTGGAGGGATAGATTCCTGTCCCAGAGACTTCCCATACTCTGGAACAGGCTACCCATCTATGTCAAGCAAAGTTCTTCATTAGTACTCTTCAAGAAAAATCTTGATGAGTGGATGAGAAATAGGAAATACACCACAGGGATCACTTCTGTCTCTCTGCTCGACAGTGGCACAGGAAAATAACTTTCTTGGGTGATGTAAGCCAGGGGACCTTGTTGGCTAGGCTTACATAGGCCCTTGGGATGACAGCGTAGTACCTACCTATGAACCTATGAATCAGAGGCAAAATTACTTACATACTTGTGGGGCATTCCTTGCCTGAGCTTCTTGGACCCTGATGTCCAAGAGATCTCCCTTTCTCCATTTCAGGTCGTCATGGGGGAGACAACACTGCTGACCTGTGCAGGGGCTACCAGTATCTCTAGTGAGTTCCTTGCCAGCCAGTGCCAGGCTACCGCCTTGCACTCTGAGCCCTAGAAACCTCCCTGCAGCAGCCAGCCTTCATGTTTTTTTACTAGGAGTCCAACCATGACTCTGGACTCCAGAATGCCCCAACACTGCACCTAAAAGCAGACATTTTCACCAACACCAGCCATAGTACCCTTCAGAGACAGAACTCCAATGTATTCTGCTGTATTCTCACCTATTGGGCTTAATGCAGGCTGTTTTCCCACCCTTACACATCATGGGGCAACATTCAAGAAAGCACTGTTTCACTTACCTCCACAAAAACCAGTGCTGTGGAGCTAATAAGTATGAAAACAAGCAGAACATTAGTCTTAGTGAAGCTTAGCCATGTGCAAACCAGCCAAGCAGTGCCAAGCAGGGCATAAACATTGGCAGCCATTATCATGTTTATGTGGTTCTTAGCAGGTCTTAGCAGGTCTCAGCACAGCTTAGCAGGGAGCAGTGGAGCTATATTTTAAATTGTTCTGTAAAATGTGTATTTTAAAATTAAATACTTATGTGTTATCCCTGTATTCAAACCCTGGACCTATTATACATGGAGCCATGACTCTACACATTAAGCTATGGGAATATTCTAAGATCATCGGTATCTTTACATATAACACTGAGATACCTATAAGCAGTGCTGAGCACTGTGCTGCGCCATGCAAACATGTTCAGCTATGCTTACACATACATTTAAATAAATAATCAAATACATCTGGTTTCTATTTTTAGATGTCTGGACATTGCCTGGGTACTGCTTAGCATTGCTGCACTCCATGCAGTGCAGCACAAACATGCTTTTTATTTAAAAAAAATAATAAAGTAATATAACACTAAAGGACAGTCTTGGGAGTCTCTTACTCATTTGTGGACATGGCTACCACTACACCTCTTCCTACACCGATTCAGTACCCATGTTCCTCGGCTCTCCCTTGGAAATGCACCATCATTAATATGCATGGAGTGCTGCCAAGGGGGAACCATGTACATGGACATGGTAACAGTTCATGTAGGCTCTACACTTTGCCTACATAGATTTTATTAAATCCTGTGGGTTATCTTTATGAATTAAGTAATACATTTCTGGAATTCATTTTTGTAACATCTGATGAAATGCACATCACTTGTAGATCACAAAGTGAAATAAATTGTAAGGAAAAACTTTTGTTTCATTTTTTGAAATTTCAGTTTGCTGGTTTTGTTTTGAATGACACAGGAGGAGTTCAAGCTAATATGGAAAGTAAATGTTTCATGTTGAAAAACTATTAGATGAAATACCTTATTGTATGAATGCTTACCACCTCAATGCTGTTGATAAAGGACATGTTTAATAATTCTGAGATTATTAAGCTTCTACTGAATGCATTTTGATGCTATTATTTGTTTCTGGTGAAGTTCATGGTGGAGTTCATATTTTATATACACGAGGATAAAGTTGAGGAAATTAGTTTGTGCAAAATATTTTTTTTTTCAATTTCATTTAAACACCATCATTTTTTTGTATGGAATTCTTAATTCATACATCCTGCCTTCCTTCTTCAGGTCTTGACTCCTTTTATATAGACTAACATGTCTAACATCTTGTCATTTGCTTTTCTTGATTGCTATACAGCACCAGTCTTTCATCTGTAAACGAAGACAGCATATTATCCTTTTTGTCTGCTCTTTCAATGCAATCAATATTCTATTTCTGTCAAAGGAAAAAACTTCAAAGACCAATACACGTAAGGTTCAGTTAAGGCACATTTAATAACTTGCTGCAAGGAGACAAAAACATGCAAATAAAGGATTTTGCCTAACTACTAACATGAAACATGCTATTCTTATACTGTTTTACAAGACATGGCCTTCTATGGCTGACATAATCAAACATAACTTTCAGTATTGTTCTACAGCAGATGTTACTCAGATTTTCTGCTGACATGACTAGATTTGTGAGAAAGTTTTTGAGAAAAACAACCTGGCCTTGATGGGCACTAATCCGTTTACCGGCTTCTATTGTACAGTGTTACATTTCAAGGTACTTTTCTAACTCAGATACAAGCAAATGCTGATTGCAGTTCATATTTTCAAGCAGGCTTTCTCCTAATTATCTATAGCTTCTACAGCTGTATATTTTCTCACAGCACAAGCGGAACTTCTTGTCTAAGTTTCATAATATTTATACAAGTAGTATTGTTCTATTCATTATTTTCCTAACATAAGCAGGAATCATATGCTTCTCAGTAAATTTCCAAGGCACAAGCAAGATTTTAGCTAACAATACAAGGTCAGAAAGCATCTGCAGTTTGTACAGATTTATGCAGTATGAAATAGAATAAATGTGTTAACCCTTTTCAAGCTCTAAATGCACTAAGCATATTACTAATACACACATTAATATATATTTTTCTGACAATTTCTCTTTCTTCACCCTCTTTCATTTTATCCCATGGTGCTTTTAAATGCATGTATAGTTTCTTCCTGCATTACTACTCCAGTTAATATGATTCATTCATTCATCAACTTCTCTATGAAGAAGTACTTTTTTAGATCTTGAAAATAATTTGCTCCATCAGTGAGCTATCTCTGATATCCTTTCTACCCCACTCCATACTTACTTGCATTGTTCATTCATGGTATTATTGTGTGTAACTGTATTATGTCATCTTTCTCTCTCTTCCCAAGTCTCCAGGAGAAAAAAAGCATTCCTGTTATTTTCATCTATTGTCCTATCATCTTCCTTCCACACTTCTCACCATCCTGTTAATGACTGTCTAGATTTCCTTTAGCAGCCAGATACCTCCTCTTTTGTATCACTTCCAAAATTTAATAAGATTTTGTCTACATCTCTAAATAGAGGAAACAACATTTATTTCTCAAATGTATCTCCCAGAGGATATACCCCAAGGCCCATATTTGTTACTGTCACTACCTTCTCACACTATTCTTGGTGGTCTATTTTTGACAAAATAATTTCTCCTATGTCTTTCTTGAGTCCTATCATCTTCAGTTCTACTCACCTGACTAGTACCTTGCACATGATTGCAGTGGCATTGGTGCATTATTTTGTGCCTGCCTGCAGTGACCATCATCTGCCACCTTTCTGGACATCTGACTAACCCTTTCCAGTCCTTCCCAAAGCTGCTCCTATTATCATCTACTGCACCTCCTATATTTGTGTCATCTGCCTGTAGGTTTATCTTGCTGTCTAACCCCCTATGTCCCAGGTAGACAGACAAAACAGCAGACAGCCCAGAACAGATGTCTGTAAAAATACACTGGCCACATGTCTTGCTCCATCTACCACTATTCTATTCTATTCCTCAGGCAAGTTTCTAATTTACTGCACCATCCCTTCTGGTAGAAGCTACCTGCATAAGAGCATGTTAAAAGATTTCTGATGTCAAAGTAAACAATGTCCTATGGCACTGCCATGTCCAGTCCCTGTTTAGCACTGTCATAAATGTAGACAGGACCAGGTTTGTTTGGTAGCTCCTTTTGGTAAAATAAAATAACACATTTGTTTTTGTTTTGGAGTTTGCTGCCTTCCAGGAAATCCACAATTCTTTGTCTATGGATTTTTATTCTCTCTGAACCACCTTTTTTAAATTAATGGTATAATCCTATTAATATATTTCTCAGTCTTTCTTTTAACACTGCACTTCTTCCTTATATAAGCTACAGTCTTTCTAGTACAGTGGTTCCCTTAGTACAGACCTTTTTCCTGTCATATACTCCCCTCTCTAGTTATCATCCCTTGTTCTCTGTTGTAATCATTCACTGTATTCCTTGATGCTCTGTTTCCTTGAACACTTGTTATTGGTGTTTTAACATTTCATAAAAAAAGAAGCTGCCTCAGCCTTTTGTCTTGGCATCTATCCCTTCCTGCCCCCGTATCCTTCTGGCTTTGTTTAGTATCATCTCTGTCAAGTCTTCTCTCCACTATATTTAATTTCTGATCATTTTAGAAACCTTCACCCATTTCTAACTCAGTTTACGGCCTCATACTGAATTTACTATGATTAATCCCTTTTACCCCACTGATCTTGATTACATTGCTGTCTCCAGTCTGGAATAATGATCAGGAAGCAGATATGATGTCCATCATATTGAATACAACTGCAGTAGCCTTAGTTATATGGATTATATCCTGATAAGGCTATACCATTTGGCCACTTCACAAAGCTTCAGGGCACCTTCCATGCTCCCAAACTGAGCTGAGCTGATTGAAAGACAAGTTTGCTTGTGAAGCCCTTCAGAACTTTACTGCCTCCAAAGGGTATGCCCCTTAGAGGCTTTCAAGGATTAACTTGTCAGCGTGTGCTCTTTGCTGGGCAGATAACTTCTCTTGGGGGAAAAAAAATTCCAGTTTCATAATTTTGTTGATATTTTATTACTTTCTTCTTCAGTTAAATTGTCATGTTTTAATGAACTGTCTCAAGACTGTAACATACTTTGAAATGGAGCTCTTGTTTTGTCTGTAAGTTTAATAGTTTTATAAAGTATTTTTTTTTCTGAGGAGAAAATGTGTTTATTTTACTTTTTTGGGGCTGACATAGTTTTATAAAGAGATTTTTACTATGTTTTCTGTCAAAAAGTAACTTTTGTGGACTGGTAACATTTACCAGCAAGTGCTGCTTGTTTTCCTAAGTCCTTCTTCCAGCCACAAAAAGAAACAAATAAGCAAACAGCCTTTGCCACTATAGCAGGCTAGCAATTTGCCTCAGCCACAGGTGGATCACCCTACCATGGCCATCTGTTATAGAGATGTTCTTCAATCCAGGTCTCCCCATCTTCCTCACTCTCCAAAGCAGTCAGTCATCACAGACACTTTGGACATTCCTTGTGGAGCAGTTTCAGGAGAGATAAAACTGCAGGGGATTGTGGGACACCAAGGACAGATGCAAGCACATAAATATGAAGGAGATACTTGCCCTGATCAAGGCATTCAACTTTCTGAACCATGTTTGGTCCACAAGACCTCTTCAAGTGGTTACAGACAATACCACAGCCTTGGGGTACATCAACAAGCAAGGAGGAGCAGGGTTGTATCCCCTTTGCAGACTATATTAGCTTGGGCTATAGCTTCATAGTACAGTCTCACTCTACATGCATCATACATTCCAACAGAGCAAAACTGTGTGGCAGACAATCTGAGTATGGCCAGGGCAGATGCTCATGAATGGAAAGTATATCAGATAGTCTTCCAACCTTTGATCTATCTTTGGAGAGTTCCTCAGGCTGACCTCTTTGTCTCCTCTCTGTACAGTCAACTGGCAAGATTCTGTTCCAGGACTCATACACAAAGGCCTGAAAGACAGATGCCTCTTCTTTTCCTTGGAGAGGAATATTCCTGAATGCTTTTCCACTCTTCCCACTAATATCCAGGGCACTTATGAAGATTCAGAAGGAATCCCCCAAGATCATTGTGGTGACTCTCTTCTGGCCCAAGCAACCATGGTTCTCCCTTCTTTTGTAAATGGTGACAGGCAATTACCACAAGCTTCCTAAAGAATGGGTCTACTCACACAAGAACAGGGGTATTTGATACACCCCAGCATCAATCAGCTTCTATCAACTGCTTGGATGATAGGGTCTTAGTTCCTTTTAGGCAACTGTTTACTGAGGATGTGCAGCAGGTATTATTTATTTATTTCACATTTGTTGGGATAATCCATCTGAGCAATTGCCCTTTTTCAACAGAGGCCTGGGGAGAAAAACTCCACATAACAACATTTAACATTGAATTAAGATACAAAAAAAAAATACAAATATTCAAAATACTAAATATAAGTAATTAAAAACAATGATTTAACAAATATAAAGATATGTAAATTAAGAAGTAAATCTGCGGTGGGTGTTAGAGATAGAGGAAAGAAAAATTAACAATAATTTACAGATTAATACAAACAAGTGTAGATACAATTGAACTAGGACCAGGTAAATTGCTGAGATCTAGTAGTCTGAAAGTTTGGATAGATGTTAGTAGGCTGGTGAGCAGTTTAGTATCAGTTTGAATTAAGAACCAGAGGTGTCATAATTCTAATATAGGAGAGCAAGTTAATAAAGAAGGACACAGATGACAGGTGACAAGTACAGAGTAGAGCTGGGTTATGGAAAGAAGTTGAAATAGTGAGACAAATAAGAAGAGGATAGCTTAAAGGATAAAATAGCTGTTAGTGGGAGAAATTAGCTAGATATAGGGAGATAAGTTAATAAAATAATGGAGAGAAGAAAGCATGCTTCTTTAAAATCATATATTAGTAAAGGGAAAAGTTTTTCTAATTGGTCCCAACACCATAACCAGCACCTGTACAGGGTTAGTTACTCTTTGGTTCTACAATATTTCTGTTAGTTACTATCCTATGCTTTTCTTATTCCTTTGTCACAGTTTCCATATCATCCATTTCAACATGTCTGCCAATGGATTCTCCTGTTTAAATACAGTCTCATGTCAAACTGTTCTTGAAAAGGGTTTTGCATAACAGGCCTCGAAAAAACTGGCATCCCCTTCTTAGCATCTTAAGTTTGTGTTAGTGAAGCTAGCACGTGCTCCATTAATCAATGTTACCCGAGGCTCTTAACATAGAAAACAGTTTTACTGTTTGCTTTGACCCCTGCAAGAAGGATATTTGAGTTATAAGCTGTTATGGTGAGTCAGACCTATCTCATTGCCTAAAGTTATATCCAAATTTACTTTAAGCAAAACTATCCATCTCCCCATTTTCTTTCCTTAGTCTATAAATGTTGGGGAATAGATGCTCAACACCTTGGATATTCTCAGATAACTCAGGTACTATTTTAACAGAGCTAAATTTTTCAAATGTTTAGATCAATTGTTCATTTCTTGTGAAGGTAAGAAGGGACAACCTGTGTCAAAACAGACCATTTCCAAACAGTTGTCTAAGGCTATTACATTTTGTTATTCTCACCATAACAAAACTATTCCAGTCAGTATCCAGACCAACTCTTCAGGGTTTTGGCTTCATGTATGACATTTTGGAAAGTAGTGGTTTCTAGAAATATTCCAGAAGGTATTTCTTGGTCTTCTGTACAAACTTTTACAAAACACTATAAGCTTGATTCCTTCTTTAGGTCTAGATCAAGCTTTACTAGGACCATTCTCCAGAAGCTGTTGGACTCTTCTCTTTCCACCTTCCAGATATAGTTTGCTAAGGTAATCTACCCATATAGCTATAAGTCTACTGCAGCAGTGATCATTATGATGAATATAGTACAGTTGTATAAGTTAGACTTACTTAACAGTAAATGTTCACATGATCACTGCTGCAGTAGCCACTCTCTCTGTCCATCTGCCCTTTTTTTGGTGTGTTTTTATGACAGTGTGTAGACATTGTTTTTTTTTTCCTAGCACTGTTCTTTTAGGCCTCAGCCCCCTTCTCTCAGCTGGCAGGAAATCTCTGAAGGTCTTCGTTCCCAAACTTATCTTTTAATCAGCTCAGCTCACTCTGCCTGACAGTTTGAGCATATGGAAGATGCCTTGAAGCTTTGGCAGCTGGTCGGCTGTGAGATTCATGGCAGAATATAACCCATACAGTAAAGGCTATGGCAGCAGTGATCATTCAAACATCTAGTGTTATGGCAAGTTTAATCTACACAACTCTGCTTTTTACTTACCATAATGCAAACTGACAGTGAATATCAAAATAGTCACTACTTTAATTGTAGATTCTCATATACTGGACATTTTTATTGTATTTCAAGTGACTGGCATTATTACATATTTGCACTCAGGATAGTAAAGGTTAAAGGTGAGATAAAATGTAAAATTGTCTTTCAGTTAAATACTACCTGTTATGTTGATAACTGCATTTCCTTGTCAACAAATTTAAATTTAAGTTGTTCAAGGAATGCTTCTGAAAAGAAGCATGCATGGTTTTACTTGTTTCAAAGCCCTTAATGCAATCACATTATTCATTCCAAATAGGCAGTAAGGAAATGGAGTTCAGTGTTGAGTTAGCTGATTCAAAAAGAACTTGTGCTCATAGTATATGCACAAATGATGTAGGGGTTAGTCTTATGAACCTGTATATGTACAAAAATGATGCAAGGGTTATTCTTATGAGCCTGTATTTCTACTATTCCATCTTCTTCAAACTAGGAAAGAGTATTAACCCTCTCAACACAGAGCTTTTTCAGAAGTACTACCTACAAACCACTGATTGCTTCTGCTTATTCCTGCTTCCTGTATTTAAAAGCATACATCTTCAAAAGGTTTGACATAGTCACATACCATTTTCTAGTCATATGACTTATATAACCTGTGATGATGTGAGGTATTGCCAGCTATTCCAGGAGAAGTAAGGTAGTGGATGTGTAACATATGCCAGCAGAGCTAGCTGGAGTTTTGTAAATAATTATATGTTATTGATATATCAAACTGATTTATATAGATGTTTGTGTTGAAAATGTATTTGTAAAGCTGCTTGTATAAAAATGTACCAACAGTGGGTCCTGCTGGACAGAAAAGAAATACACCTGCATGTCAGACTGTATTGTAACTGTGGAAATGAATATATTGTAACAGAGGATATTGGAAGAGAAGAGGTTAATCTCAGTCCTGCTAACTTTAAAATTATCATCTTCTTTTGGCTGTTCCAATTAGGGGTCACCACAGTGGATCATCTGTTTCCATTTCATCCTGTCCTCTGCATCTTGCTCCGTCACACCAACCATGTGCATGTTCTCTCTTACCACATCCATAAACCTTATCTTAAGCCTTCCCCTTTTTCCTGTTACTTGGTAGCTTCATCCTTAGCATTTTTTTTCCCAATATACTCAGCATCCCTCCTCAGCACATGTCCAAACCAATGTAATCTCACCTCTCTGGCTTTGTTTCCAAACCTTTCAACCTGGGCTGACCCTCTAATATACTTATTCCTAATCCTGTCTACCCTCGTCACATGCAGTGCAAATCTTAACATCTTTAACTCTGCCACATCCAGCTCTAACTCCTGCCTTTTTGTCAATGCCACTGTCTCCAGCCCATATAACATAGCTGGTCTCACTACCCTCTTGTAGACCTTCCCCTTCACACTTACTGGCACTCGTCTGTCACAAATCACTCCTGACACTCTTCTCCACCCACTCCATCCTGCCTGTACTCTCTTCTTCACCTCTTTTCCACACTCACCATTACTCTGAACTATTGATCCCAAGTATTTAAACTCATCCACCTTCACCACCTCTACTCCTTGCATCCTCACTATTCCTCTATCCTCCCTCTCATTCACACACATATATTCTGTCTTAGTCCTGCTGACTTTCATTCCTCTTCTCTCTAGAGCATATTTCCATCTCTCCAGGGTCTCCTCCACCTGTTCTCTACTCTCACTACATATCACAATATCATCTGCAAACATCATAGTCCATGGGGACTCCTGTCTGATTTCATCTGTCAACCTGTCCATCACCATTGCAAATAAGAAAGGGCTCAGAGCTGATCCTTGATGTAATCCCACCTTCACCTTAAATGCATCAGTCACTCCCACTGCAGACCTCACCATCACACTACCCTCGTACATATCCTGTACCACTCTTACATACTTCTCTGACACTCCCAACTTCCTCATACAATACCACAACTTCCCTCTAGACACCCTGTCATATGCTTTCTCTAAGTCTACAAAAACACAATGCAATTCCTTCTGACCTTCTCTGTACTTCTCCATCATCACTCTCAGAGCAAACATTGTATCTGTAGTACTCTTTCCTGGCATGAAACCATACTGCTGATCACTAATCATCATGCCCCTTCTTAACCTAGTTTCCACTACTCTTTCCCATAACTTCATGCTGTGACTGATCAATTTAATCCCTATGTAGTTATTACAGCTCTGCACATCACCCTTATTCTTAAAAATCGGTAACAAAGCACTTTTTCTCCATTCCTCAGGCATCCTCTCACTTTCCAAAATTTCATTAAACAATCTGGTTCAAAACTCCACTGCCATTTCACCTAATCACGTCCATGCTTCCACAGGTATGTCATCTGGACCAACAGCCTTTCCATTCTTCATCCTCTTCATAGCTATCCTTACTTCCTCCTTGCTAATCCATTGCACTTCATGATTCAATATCCCCACATAATCCAAACTTCTCTCCCTCTCATTCTCTTCATTCATCAACCCTGCTAACTTTGAAAAATAGCTGAAATTAAATTACCTGGATTAGGCCATAAAGATCACATCTTACAGTTCTAATTGCAGCCAGGGACACAATGTCTGTGAAAACCAGGACAAGTAATCCTACTGTATGGTCTTTATGGGCAAATTAATTGCTACCCTGGAAGTGTGGAAGTTTTTGAAATGGTTTTATAGCTTCCAGATGCTATAACACATGTTAGCAAAGCTCTATGCACACGTATTATGGCACATATGTGCTAGATTCTGGTTCAGTTTCTAGTAAAGTGGGTACTAGAGTCAGATGAACAGATGTATGTGATGTCATTCTCTAATCTAGCACTGAAATGATATTTTAATACTAAATGAGACAGAAGTCTCAGGGCAGTCTATTTGTGAAACCTGACAAAGAGGATCACTCACCCACATCATCTTGCCTTTCTTTAGTAAGTGAACTAAGTAACAGCAATTCTTTAGCTAGTCAGGAAAATATAGTGAGATTAATTAAGTACTGTTTTTCTGTATCTGTGTGAATCCATTCATTCTATTTTGAAAATTTCCTGTGAATGAAACTCTGGTGTTTATTGTAAATAGATATTTAGTATTTTCATGTTATTTTATCATTTATTATTAAATATATTTAAACTTTTTATTGTGGCTGGTCTTTTAGAGAATATCTTAACCTTTGAGAGTACTTATATTTATTTGGTGACACAGTGGCCACTCCTGAAAGCCTTGCTGTATTGGTCAAACACTACAATGTATATTACTATTAATTTTACTCAGTATAATTGAGTATCCTTGTAAGAGTCTTAGAGTAGCTGGCTTTGGAGTATCCTGGTGGTGGTGGAACTACCTTACAGTCTGGGGATAGCTGGTAAATCTGCAGCAACCTTTTCCAGGTGTGTGTGTGTGTGTGTGTGTGTGTGTGTGTGTGTGTGTGTGTGTGTGTGTGTGTGTGTGTGTGTGTGTGTGTGTGTGTGTGTGTGTGTGTGTGTGTGTGTGTGTGTGTGTGTGTGTGTGTGGTGACGATTGAGACTCCTTGAGTACTGGCCCAGAGCAGGGGCATCACATATTGGTGGCAGTTGTGGGATATTAATTGAACTTCTGTAGCCTATAGGCAGTTGTTACTGAAGGTGTGTGTACTCTCAGTAGCCACAAGGTAAACATGCAGTGTTTCATTTTCACAACGGTTTTATTTATTTTCTGTTAGTTTACTTTAGTCAGGGAAAGCAGGCAAAGATGTCAGCAGAGGATTATGGCAAGCTGACTAAGAACTATTTGGCCGAGGTGTTTGAAGTCAAAGGACTGGTGCATGCCAACCTGACTAAAAAGGAAATTATTTCAGCCTTAGTTGCAGCTGTAGCCCAGACCAGCAACCAGGTGGATAACCAGTCCTGTGATGGGATTTGCAACTGTCAGAAACAGGACAGTTCACCTTTTCCTTAGAAGACTTAAAAAACTGTCTGGAGTTAAAGAAACTTGAACTGGAGGCCAAACATTTGGAATTAGAATTGGCAGAGACACTGCAGCTTTTCGAGGCTGAAGAAAATGAGGAAACATTACCAACATGAGATGGAGATGCTGACTCTTTGTTAGGGTCATGAAGGTAATGGGGAAGGGAATAACTGGACCCCAGAAGCAAGAAAGGTCATAAATGTCTTCCACAGTATAAAGAAGGTGATCATTTTGATAGTTTTATTCATATATTTAAAAGAGTATGTAAACAGTATAATGTTGACCAGTATCTCTGGATATGGTTCCTAACCACCTTTCTCCAGGGTAAAGCTTTAACTGCTGTTTCTAGATTGTCTGATACTGATTGCTTAAACTATGATAAAGATAAACAATGTTTATTGGAATAAATACTAATAGCTTACACTATGATAAAGATAAACAGTGTTTATTGTAAAGTTTTAATTTAACACATGAAGCTTACAGAAAAAAATTCATAAGCAAAGACGCAAGATAGATGAATGTTTATGTGAGTATATTGCTGAGGTATGCACATATTTTCATAGGTGGGTAAGTGGGGGTCAGGTCACCACTTTTGAAAGACTGGCAGACCTTTTGGTGAAGGAACAAGCTCTTAGCACTTTGCCTGAGTACATGAGAATATGGCTGTCAGATCGGGAGTGTAACTCTGCAGATGAGCTGTGGAAAAAAGGGATCTCTGATTAGCAAATGGGACATCACTGCATAAGAAAGAAATACCTAGTGCTGCACATGGATATAAGGCAACCCATGGTGGGCAGCCTAAACCACCCCAATAGAGTACACCAGTAATAGGGGAAGTCACTAGTCCAGGTACACTGCCAGGATCAAGGGTTAGATGTTTTAAATGTAACCAGTGGGGCCATGTAGCATACGAATGTCCATGGAAGTAAGGTGGGGAACAAAAGGTGGGGGAGCCAACAAGTAGGAATGACAGTATGCTAGTGGTAGGTTTGCTGGAGACAGCAGGGGTACCAGACTATCACCAGAGTTTATATCCTATCTTAGTGGGTGGAAATCAAGCAACTGCTAAGAGAGGCAGATCCTCTGACATAACCATTGTGAAGCATGCAGTGGTTAAATAGAATCAGTACTTGCTTAGGCAGTCCAATCCAATCAGAGCTTTAGGAGGGACCCCATTCCAAATAACCTTGGCCAGGGTTCACCTTGAGTGGGAGGGTGAAAAAGGAAAGAGCAAGTAAGTGTGTTTGAGGATATTCCTGAAGATGCCTTGACAGGGAATTATTTTGATAATGCAGTACCTTGTGTGCATGCAGTTATATGCAGTCAGGCTTTAAGACAGGCATGTGGGGCTGTAGCATTGGGGTGACCCCACACCTGAAGCCAGAGCTGATGAGGTGGCTGTTTCAGGGAGGGAGCTACCCTGTAGCAGTGAATGTGAAGGTCAGCCACAGCTGCTAGTAAGTACTGATGTTCCCCTGGACAGAGTGACTGCAAGGACAGAGATGAGAAGTAGCACCCAGGCTGACAGCGAAGCACTGCTGTCAGAGGATACCTGTCTCCCTGTGGAAGTGGAGCTGGGAAGGGTCACAAAGGTAGACTTGAGACAGGGTCAGCTCTTGGACCCTACATTAAGAGGCTTGAGGGAGGTAGCTGGGAGGTACCTTATTCTCAAGGAAATGGGGAGTCTGTATACTGGGGCAAATGAGGGAGGGCTAGAGGGTGAGGAAATACAGAAGTTGGTAGTGCCTATGGCCTACTGTCTGACAATTCTAGCTATAGCCCATGAAATTCCTTTTGCAGGTCAGATGGGCATAAAGCATAGCAAGAGATGTATTATGCAGAAGTTTTATTGGCATGGAATTGCAAAGGATGTAATAAGGTACTGCAGGACTTATGAACAGTACCAAAGAGGCAGGAAAACAAGGTCAGAGCTCCTTTGATGCCTTTGCCTGTGATTGAGGAGCTGTTTAAGAGGATAGCTATGTATATTGTGGGGCCTCTGAGTACCCCAATTTCCACAGGGAAGAAGTGTATCCTGGTAGTAGATTATGCTATTAGATACCCTACGGCTGTGGCTCTGTCCTCCATGGAGGCAGAGAAGGTAGAAAAAGCATTGTTAGAGGATTTTTAGCAGGGTAGTCTTCCCGAGAGAAGCACTGACTGACAGATGTGCCAATTTCATATCTGTGGAAGGGCTGTAAGGTGAAGCACCTAAAGACCACCCCCTACTACCCCCAGACTGTTGGTCTTGTGGAGAGGTTAAACTCTACACTAAAGACCATGTTATGGGCATTTGCAGACCAGTTTAAGAAAGAGTTTGACAAATATTTGCCCCATCTGCTGTTTGCATACAGAGTGGTACCCCAAGCATCCACAAGTTTTTCACCCTTTGAGATGTTGCTTGGCATAGAGTAAGGGACCCTTTAGATTTGAATCGTGATGAGTGGGAGGGTAAATGTGAATCCCACAAGGTGTCTGCTGTGGCATATGTCCTAAACCACAGGGTAAGACTTAGGGAGCTCATGGGCTTGGCTTAGGAGAACCTGGCAGGAGCCCAACAGCAGAAAAAAGTCTGGCATGACAGGAATGCTGGAGCTTGATAGTATGCTGTGGGACAGCAGGTTATGGTGCACATTCTTGTTAGACACAATAACAGGTAGCTTAGGAGGGACTCTTCAAAGTGGTAAGGAAGGTCATTGATGTTGACTACATGATAGAACTGCTAGGCAGAAGACAGGGGCACAAATTTCCCCATGTTAACATGATAAATCCTTACCATGGTGGGGAGGCCCTGGTGTTGAGTATTTTCAGTGGATTGCAGGAGGAATCTGAGAGGGATCTGGTGACTGATTTCCTCAGTGATGCTCGAACTGACACTTTAGTGGAAGGGGTAGCAGTATCCCAGCAGCTATCCCCTACCCAGGTTTAAGAAATATGAGTAGTATTACAGGAGTTTGGGGCATGTTCACTGGGAAACCTGGGTACACCTACTTGGCGCAGCACCATTTGGATACAGGACCCCAAGGGCCTATCAAGCAGGCCCCTTACAGGGTGCATGAGTGAGTCAGACAGACTCTGTGAGAGGAGATACAGGAAATGCTGGAACTGGGGGTAATTCAGGATTCCAGCAGTCCCTGGGCCTCCCTATTGTTGTTGGTACCAAAGAAAGATGGCAGCACCAGGTTCTGTGTGGACTACAGAAAACTAAATAGTCACACAGAGTCAGATGCTTACCCCATGCTTAGGACAAATGAAGCCGGGTGGGGCTAAATATCTGAATACTATTGATTTGACCAAGGTCTACTGGCATGTGCCCTTGACTCCCACTACAACAGAGATGTCAGCCTTTGTGACTCCTTTCAGATTATGCAAGTTCACAAAGATGTCCTTTGGGATGGAAAATGCCCTAGCAACCTTCCTTAGGCTTGTAGATCACATCCTAGAAAGAGGAGAAGATTATGCCCTTGCTTACCTGGATGATATTGCTATCCACAGCCATTCCTGGCAAGAGCACATTCAGCATGTCAGGGAGGTCCTGGGTAGAATGCAAAGGGCAGCACTGACCATTAAGCCCAGTATGTGTCATGTGGGTATGGTAGAGGTCTCCTACCTGGGACATAGAGTGGGGAGTGATAAGATCAGGCCAGAACCTGCCAAAGTGGAAGTTATTCAAGCATGGCCTGCTCCTGTTACCAAAACGTGGGTGAGGGCATTCTTGAGGACAGTGGAGTGCTTTAGAAAGTTGGTTCCCAATTATAGTGCAATAGCTGCTCCCCTCATAGACCTGATGAGGAAAAAACAGGCTAGATAAGGTACTGTGGACTGCAGTCTGCATGCAGGCATTCCAAAAGTTTAAAGGGGCTTTGGGAGGTCCCCCCATGTTAGCAAGTTCAGATTACAGCAAATAATTGGTTGTGCATATGGATGCTTCAAACCATGGGGTGGGGGCTGTACTCAGAAAGGTTTCCTCAGAGGGAAAATGATGGGCACTGCAGAAACATCAACCCTATCTTTATAGAAACACCTGAATCAAGCGTTTTGCTAAACAAATACGATAGTCCAACACAACAATAGCAAAACACAGGATCACCACTTCACCTGGATGTTAACACAAGAAGCCAGCTGCATGAATCAATAAATCCAATAAAAGTTTATTAATGTAACTGAACAGTTGGTCAAGCGCTTTCACTCGTCATATACGAGCTTCATCAGAACACATGTAATTTTAACATATCATATCAGTAAAGAATTTTAATTTTAATTTTAATATGTATAAATTTATATATATATTTTATATATTATGTATATACAACTTTAAGGTAGAAGATTTTGGCGCCATTTTACATTTAAAAAGACACACTTGAATGTGCAATATGTTCTGATGAAGCTTTTATATGACGCATATGCTATGACAGTGCAGCACTATAGTGGAGTCAGCAATTCCAATGCAGATGGACTCTGAAGATAGGGTATGGGTTAATGTATCCCCAGAGAGGCTCATTCTACTCAAGCAAAGTTTCTCCAGGGTCACTTGAGAAACTAGCTTGAGACTTCAAAGGGGAGAGAGAGATGTAATGATGTGAGGTATTGCCAGCTATGTCAGAAGTAAGACAGTGGATGTGAACATATGCCACCATAATTTGCTGCAGTTTTGTAAAGAATTATATGCCATTTGTATATCAAACTGATTTGTACAAATACTTGTGTTGAACATTTCATTTTTAAAGCTGCTTGTGTAAGAAAGAGCACAGAGGGAGTACACTCCAATGGGTCCTGCTGGACAGAAAAGAAATACACCTGCATGTCAGTCTTTATTGTAACTGTTGAAATAAATATATATATTTAATGGAGGATACTGGAAGAAAAGAGGTTAATGTCAGCCCAGCTAACTTTGAAAAATAGTCTGAAATTTAATTACCTGGCTTAGGCCATAAAGATTGTATCTTACAGTTCTGATTGCAGCCAGAGACAAAATGTCTGTGAAAACCAGGACTAGGAATCCTACTGTATTGCCTTTAGAGGTGAACTGATTGGTGCCCTGGAATGGTGGAAGGTTTTGAAATTTTGTTTAGTTTCCAGATGCTATAACACATCTTAGTAAAGCTCTGTGTGTGCATTATGACACATACGTCCTAGATTCTAGTTCAGTTTCTAGTAAAAGTGGTACTGTGGGAACCAGATTCAGATGACCAGATGTATGTAATGCCATTCTGTAATCCAACACAGAAATGATGTTTTAATTCTAGATGAGACAGACATCCCATGACAGTCTTTTTGTGAAACCTGACAAAGAAGGATCACTAACCCACATCATCTTGTCTTGCTCTAGTAAGTAAACAAGGCAACAGTAATTATTTAGTCAGTCAGGAAATTATACTGAGATTAGCTAAGTACTGTTTTTTCCATATCTGTGTGAGTCTATCCATCTGTGTTATTTTTAATATTTCCTGTGATTGAAACTCTGGTGTTTATTGTAAATATATATTTAGTATTTTCATGTTTTTATTTATTTATTTTACTTTTAGAGAATATTTTAATTTTTGAGGGTACTTGCATTTATTTGGTGACACCATGGCTGCTCCTGAAAGTGTTGCTGCATTGGTCAAACACTTCCATTTGTATTAGTAT